>NC_081193.1:59976515-60276515 GCF_902713425.1 Acipenser ruthenus
CAGGTATTTCATTTTCCACAAACCCAACAAGACTTGGCAGCAAGTATTTTGGTTGACAATAAGCATAGTTATAAATAACGCCTATATCCAATACAAGATGTCTGATGCCTATCACATGAAGCGCTACAGCAGAGCACAGTTTGGTGAGAGACTTGTTAGAGAACTGCTGGGTTTAGAGGACTGCTCCCCCACACAATGATGCACTGATGTGCACTCCCATGCATTTGTGAAGAAAGAGGTACTTGCATTTGTTGGAAAGCTCCAAAAGACTCTGGGCAAATTGTAAAGGTGTCAACATCACCAGGACTGAAGAATGCAGCTCTTCCAAACTTGATAACACTTGTCATTCTCTGTGCAGTAATGCAGGACACAAGATAACCATATGTTTCAATAATCTCAGTATGTAGGTTGCATGGTGAAAAGTAAAACCCAACTATGTATTTTTCCTAATTTTTTTTTTGTTTATATATTTTAAAAAATCACGTTTTAGTCTTTTCATTTTATTATTTGTAGTATACACTTTTGAAATGCAAGTAAAAAATGATGTTTGGGTTTTGTGACTACCCATAGTGAAAGGGCACGTAGCAATATATGTCTATATATATAAATGAATGCACATACTATATATCCATATCAAATCTGTTGTGTGCTATGAAAAGGCAGATAACCATGTGTGAAAGTACTGGAACAACATATACAGCACACACTAAATTATATATGCAGTAACAATTCATATACGCATTGTGTACTTTTCCGATTGGTTAGCTGGTGGGTTAAGACAATCATAACCTTCTATATCACCAGAGCTGACAAGCCATTCACAATCTGCTCAAAACAAAGAAATTCAGACTTGTGTATTGTATGTAATGCTGTTGTTTAAATGTGAGGTGGGTATAAAGCAGTTAATGGTTTGCCTAACCAGTTTACTTGATGTGACACCTTCTGTCATCGACCTAAATGTACTGAAAGTACCTGTATGCAGTCAGCTTTTTTGTATACACATGTGTAATGGTGGCTTTCTTCTGTTCACTTTGAATTGGACTCACAGCTATTATTATTCTGAAAAGAGATTTTAAATTTGCTTAAAGGTGCCCCAGCGACAAAGCTTTTTATTTTGATGCTTATCCCAATGGCATTGTGTGGTGTTGAACTAAATTAAGAAGAATGTGACCCTGATATCTTTTTGAGAAATACAATTAACTGAACTGTTTGTTTTAAAACCAGTAACAATGAAGTTAACATAAACACTCAAAAGTTAGTCTAAGTTGTTATACTAGATTTGTATCACTTATTTTATTATGCAGTACAAAGAAGCAAAGGCTTTTATAAATCAGGCACATACATAGACTTTTTTCATAGTCTCTACAGTTAAAACCAAGAGCAGGCCTGTTGCCACTCCATGTTTTGTTGACAGTGAGGTTTGGTGGATGAAGTGAAGGCCTGTTTGTGAATTGCTCAGTGTATCACCAATGGAGGAAGTGCTGTCTGACAATGCATGGAAGTATATTTCTGTTTCTCAAATTGTCTCAGAATGCTCATGTTGTACTTTTATTTCTTTACAGAAGTAAAACTAAATATGTTTGAAGTATATATCGATTCCTGATCAAAGTTGCGACAAATTACTTTATTAGAATTTGTGGAAAGACCACATATCTATTTGGCAAAACTGATCTGAGCCTGCTGGGTACATTTTAGTACCGCCTCAATGTGCTCAAAATGTGTGTAGCCGAATGTAAAACACTTCAACAAAGTTTCCTGTCTTCAGTCTGTCTATCTTTGGATTTAGCTGGAAGTGAACACAGTCTGGAAGGATTCCAGTTTAAATGTGTATTGCCCTAATATTAATTAAAGTAGTGCATGTTTCTGGAATATAATGCAACATAGGAATGAATTTGATCCCAAAGTCTTAATTTAGTGTTTCATGAATCTCTAAGTCTTATATGCTATATGCTAAACTTGCCAATGTATGCAAGCAACATACTTATCTCCCCACATAGGATATAAAGAACACATAATTATTGACCCTGAACTTATTCCTTCTGTGGACAACTTTCCATGCAGTGTTTGATAAATTCCAGTGAAATATCAAATCTGTTATAAAATATTAAGTCTAATTGATAATACAATGCTCCTGCCTCGTAAACAACAAAAGTAAATGTAAATGAGGAGAGTTGGATCAGAAGCCATAAATGTTCAGTACCATCAGTGACCAATAATTCAGGTTTCACTGCAGTTTAACTTCTGTCCTGAATACATGCTTTTTAAAGCTAAAAAATTTGATTTTATGGAACGTTTTTCAATTTAAAGGTTCAATAAAACAAACCTTTCTGATATGTTTTTGCGTTTGAGAATACAGTCCAAGACAGATGCTTTCCTGGAGAATGTGAGTATGGGCCTGTTTTTCCCCAAAGTGGATCAATCACCTATGTAACACATTTACTACCGAGGGGGCAATTTGCCTGTGAATTGCCCATAGGGGAAATATAGGCCATTATGTTTACACAGTATGTGATGCAGCTGGTCCAGTATATTTGTAGTTGGTTCTCCTTTTGTAAAGTGAGTGGCACATCAACTGAATGATACATCAACATCAATTGGATTAAGGCACTTTCCCAACAACTTTAATAACTGTTCCCCCTCTCTCTCTGGGGAAACAGTGACCAAAGCTGCAAGATTAAATCAATGCAAGAATTTAGCTTTTTGCGTGCTGTCATCTTAGAAGTTTAGGCTGAAATTCAGGGGAGCAATTATTGAATGATTGCTCTCTCATTAGGATTATTGAATAATTTTTCTCTCATCAGATAACTTTCTCGTATGTTATAGAAATCTCAGGTAAAGTCACCTGGGCATTGCCATCGCAATCCCAGTTATAATCCTAAAACAGACACCACTTTTCGTTTTATTTCTGCAGTCTGTGCTTCCCCAGATGTCGCCAGGCTTATGCTTACATTGTTACATTTTTCTGTGCTTTGGTTGTGAGAAACTTTGTAGGAGCGGTTCACTCTGGTTTGTCTGTCATTTTTTTTTTTTTTGGGGGGGGGGGGGCTGCAATGCCTCTCCACTTATGTTCTGCCGTGATCTGTGTTTTGTTGTGCTTTTACTTGTTTGTACAGTTTGTACGGTCCTGAGCCAGTAATATCCTCAGCAGCGGTTATTACCTAATTGTGGTTTATAACAGAAGGAATACCCTCGGCAGGGTCATTACCTGAGTTTGGTCAGTAATACCCTCGGCAGCTGGCACTACCTGAGTTTGGTCAGTAATACCCTCGGCAGTGGTCATTACCTGATTTTGGTTTATAAATGGCAGGAATACCCTCGGCAGGGTCATTACCTGAGTTTCACCACGTAAACATTAACCAGTACCTTATCATTTCTGATATCTATTCGGCCAAACAGAATATTGCTTGTATGCCCGGTGTGGGGGCCATCTCTCTGCCAGTTTCCTCCCACAAGGTTTTTTTTCCATCTCTGCTGAGTGGTGAGATTAGTCCATAATTATTTCACTGGTTGCCTACGAGGGCTTGAGAGTGAAAGGGTTGGCGTGATGGACAGCGAGCTTGGGCGCGTGTGAGCGTTTGTGTGACAATGGTGTTAGAACAGGCTGGACAGATCCCTGTACTCAAGTCAGTTAGCATCCTCTGGCTGCTGGGCGACAAGGAGAATGAAAGACAAACCTCTGGAAACCTCTGGTGGACCTGGCGGAGAGGGACTGGTGACCTGCACAGCTGAAGAGGACCAGCTCCCTATGGTTTTAATCAGGTGCTGGATGACTCCAGTGTGTGTTGCATAAGTGGCTGCTACTACCCGGAAGGAGTGGGGAGAATAAAACTGAGGGGAGAGCCCGGACCCGGACAGAATGATGTTGAGTTGGGAAGCAAACCAATGTCTTGTAATGACGGTTCTTGAAGAGTGGATGAAGAAATGATCTGAAGGGAGAAGAGTTCCTGGTGGCAAGGTACTTGGTTAGGGCAGAACTAGGACAGAGAGGAGAGTCAATTTTTGAGAACTGAACGCACTGACCTTGATGTAACTGGTCTGTTTTCGAAGTCCTGATGATTTCCATTACACGAGAGTAGATGTTAAAACTTCATGCTGATTTGAACTCGGCTCTCGCCAAGATAAGCACCAACTAAGACGTAGCTTTACAGTAAACTAATGTGATCCATATGCGTCTCCATCCATTTACGTTTCCTTCCATATGATGATGTAGATATCCTTCTGTCTGGTGTTAATGGCTGAAGTGTAATGCTGGCTCCAGGGATCAGCTTATTTTGCCTCCCTGGCGCATCAGCACACACAACGGCTGCGATGCTGGCTCCGGGGATCAACCAAAGTGCGGCCTCCCCAGCGCATCAGCATGACAACCGTCTGGATTGAGCTAAGTAGGGTACATCTCTGGGGTTTTCAAGTGGGCACCTTCCATCCTCAGTGTTTCGTCGACTAGCCCACGACACCTCAAGAGGGCTCGACGGTGATTCTGGCGTCCCAGCATCACCCCCCTCCGTCCCCCACTCAACTCAGCCCAGCTTACTTACCTGTCCCCAGCCAGAATCTTTCCGTCTCAACCACAGCCAGTTGCTGCTCCTCTCTGCTGCTTCAGATAAGTTCTTCACTGTGCGACGCAACTCTTGGCCACTGAATCCAACGTCTCTGAGAAACCGGGTTGTAGAGTGTGCCACAAATCCTCGACAACCCACTTCCACTGGGTAAACCCGAACTCTCCATCCTCGCTGTTCCGCTTCAGTGGCTAGTTGAGCATACCGCAGTTTCTTCCTCTCATACGCCTCATCTACAGCGTCCTCCCATGGCACTGTTAACTCTACCAGGTGAACAAGGCGTGCTGATCCAGACCACAAGACAATATCTGGTCGAAGGTTAGTGGTGGCAATCTCAGGTGGAAAAATAAGCCGTTGACCAACATCTGCCAGCATATTCCAGTCTCTAGCAGCTTCCAGTTATCCTGGGCGAGGATTGGTTTTAACACCTTTTCTTGGTGGTTGCTCTCCTGGGCGGAGGAATGTTGTCTTTTGTGTGTAATGTTTTGATGGAACAGGTGGCAACTTATTGGTCATGTTACGCTTGTCTTCCAATGCTAAGGCCAAACCTCGCAGCACCTGGTCATGGCGCCAAGTAAACCGTCCTTGGCTAAGAGCCACCTTACATCCTGTCAAAATGTGCCTTAATGTTGCAGGTGATGAACACAAAGGACATGAGGGATCCTCTCCTACCCAGAGGTTTAGGTTCTGTGGTGATGGGAGAACATCATATGTTGACCTGATGAGGAAACTGATCCTGCTCTGTTCCATTGACCATAGGTCTTGCCAGCCAATCTTGCGTTGTTCCACACTCTCCCATCTCATCCATTCTCCCTGTTTGGCCTGGGAAATGGCCTTTATACACCTCATCCTCTCCTCCTGCTTTTGCACCTCATTGACTACCAGCTTCCTTCTTTGAGCTGGGGCCGCCTTGTGCCATGTAGGAGGAGTTGAACTGAAACCAAGACCCCCTCTTCCATGCTGAACTTGCCCCATGATATCACCAATTCGAAGGGCAGCCTTTGCATCTTCCACAGCTTTCTTTGCCGCCCACTTTCTTCCAGTTTTCAACACAGGTGCTGCCTCCCTTACGCATTTATCGCGTGACTCTACTAATGTCATTTCCAGTCTGACCTTGGCGCACTTAAACTCCTCGGTTAGAGCAGAGACTGGTAGCTGCAGTATTCCTTTACCATAAAGTCCCACTCTGCTGAGGCAGCGTGGAACTCCCAACCATTTCCTGATGTATGAACTGATTAAAGCTTCCAGCTTCTCTACTGTTGTCAAAGAAACCTCGTACACAGTCAGTGGCCACAGCAACCTCGGCAGTAGACCAAACTGAAAGCACCAGAGTTTTAGTTTACCTGGTAGAGCGCAGCTGTCTATGCTCTTCAACCCTTCCACTGCTTGTTGTCTAACTTCTCCCACACAAACTGTGTCCTTTAGATCCCCGTCGTACCATCTCCCAAGACTCTTCACTGGCTTCTCAGACACTGTTGGTATTGCCTCACCATTAATGAAGAATGTTTTATCTACTACTTTGCCTTTAATTATAGAGATGCTCCTTGATTTAGTGGGCTTGAATTGCATTCGTGCCCATTCAATGTTATTGGTTAATTTGCCCAATAATCGATTAGTGCAGGCTACTGTTGTAGTCATGGTTGTCATGTCATCCATGTATGCTCGAATTGGTGGTAGTCGCATTCCAGAAGCCAAGCGCTCTCCTCCTACTACCCATTTTGATGCCCTAATGATTACTTCCATTGCCATGGTAAAAGCCAGTGGAGAAATGGTGCATCCTGCCATTATTCCAACCTCTAGGCATTGCCATGTAGTGCTGAATTCTGAAGTTGAAAAACTGAATTGCAAATCTCCAAAATAGGCTTTCACTAAATTTGTTATTGTCATCGGTACACTGAAAAAATCAAATGCTGCCCAAAGTAGTTCATGTGGCACTGAACCATATGCATTAGCCAAATCCAGGAATGTCACATGGAGCTCCTTCCTCTCCTTTTTAGCTGATTGAATTTGTTGCCAGATCACATTGATGTGTTCTAAGCAACCTGGGAAACCTGGAATGCCCGCTTTTTGTATTGAAGTGTCAATGAAGCAGTTCTTTAATAGGTAAGCTGACAATCTCTGAGCAATAATGCTGAAGAAAATCTTGCCTTCTACGTTTAATAGGGAAATGGGACGAAACTGACTGATGCTTGTAGAATCTTTTTCTTTAGGTATAAAGACTCCACCTGCTCGGCGCCATGCTCTTGGTACAACCTGTTTTTCCCATGCCACTTTCATCAATTTCCACAGAATTCGTAGAACTCCTGAAGCACTCTTGTACACTCTGTACGGAACTCCATTAGGCCCTGGAGATGATGAACCCCTTGCTTTTTTCACAGCTTGCTCTATTTCTTTCCACTTAGGTGCACAGTCCTCCATTTGGTATTCTGGTGGATTGATAGGTGGGATGTCTGACGGAATTGACATAGGCTCCTGCCTTTTTGAATCTGTATGTGTTTCCTCCAAATATCTCTCCAGCTCAACCTTAGATGCTTTTAGTGTGCCATTCTTCTCACTGGTGAATAACTTCTTTACAAATTTGAATGGGTCTTTATAAAAGTTAGCTCTCGCACGCTCCTTCTTTTTGTAGCGTTTCCGTAGGCGCTCAGCTCTGCGCAATGTTGCAAGCTTATCTTTTATGACCCTTTGTAAGAGATTGAGTCCCTCCTTCTGACTTTGTTCTGCTCTTCTCCATTGGTTCCTCAGCTGTCTCCTTTCTCTAACTAAGCGTTCAATCTCCTGCTGCCGTCTAGACTTTCCAGGAATAGTTTGTACTTTTTCCTTCCTTTTTTCAACTCCAAACCTCTCACTTCCATATGCGTGATGAATAGGACAAAGTGATTTCTGGGGACTTGAGTGAGGTCGGAGCGCTGCAGGCCGATGGCTGGGAACCTGGAGATTGAAGGGACTGAAAACTCGGAGCAGTGCAGTAACCCGAAGAAGGCAACTAGACACAGAGCTTCCATGACGATGTCATCGAAAGGGGGGAAGCAGTCGTGATGGAGGAGATGAGATGAAGGAGGATATCCGATGAGATTGGTTGTCTTGATGGAGAGGCGGGAGGGAGGCTCTTCTCCATGCCCCGAATTGTCAGGCGGATCTCCAGGATGGAAAGGAGCGGGGGGGAAGGGATGGACTGGAGGCGGAATTGGTGCTGGATACCTGAGAGGTAGTTCCTGATGGAGGAAGGGGCCAGGTTGAGGGATAGCCTGAGGTATGCGATAAAGGCGAGGAGGTGCTGAAGGTTATAGGTGGTGGGAGAGATCCGATTCTGGGCACAGAATGTGGTGAAGGAAGACCAGGTGGTAGAATAAGAAGAGTGAGTGGAAGGGCCTAAGGCATTCTCCATAAATTTGTGGGCCGACTGAAGGAGGCCGGAGAGTGTGGAATTTAGTGGAACACCAGTTGCTTGAAAGGAAGAACTTGCCACAGGTTGGGGTCTGCTTCTGAGACCAGGCTGTGAAACTTGTGGACGTGCAGGCAAGACAAAGCATCGGCAGCGTTATTAAGGGACCCAAGGATGTGACGGGCCAGAATAATAACATTATTGGATTAGGGGAGGAGGAACGCCCTTTCTTAATGATATGTACAGTGCAGGTGTTGTCATTGAAGAATATAATTGACTTTCTGGGCCATAGATGGCTCCAGAGCAGGGCGGTGATAACGATAGGGTACAGTTCCAGGAGAGGAGAGGATTTCAGCTGGGGAGGAAGGGTTCGAATTTCCTGGGGCCAGGTGCCGGAGAACCATTGGGATCCGAAGAAACTGCTGAACCCTGCGTGGGAGGCGTCTGTAAACAGGTGCATATCTGGGGCTGAAATGGCATTGTCGTAGACCGTTCCAGTGGATTAGTAGAGTGGACCACATTTCAATGTTCTTCCAGGCTTCGTCCCGGATGGTGATGGAGGCGTCGAGAAACTTGGTAGTGGTAGATAGGGCGAGGAGACAAAGGATGAAGGTGCGCCCTTGCGGGATAATGCGGATTGCAAAGTTGAAGTGGCCCAGGAGAGAGAGAAGGTTATGCTTTGAGATGGTTCTTGAGCTTTGGAAAGAAGCAATCAGATGACAGATGCAGGTGAGTTTTGAGGGAGGGAGGCAGGCTTCGAACTTGAGGGTGTCGAGAGTTATTCCGAGGAATTCGAGGCTGGTAGTCAGGCCGATGGTCTTCTCGGAAGAGAGAGAAACTCCTAGGGTAGAGAACAGATTTTTGAGATGGTTAATGCTTTGGGCTGGAGGATGAGCGGTGGGAGAGATGAGGAGGAAATTGTCTAGGAGTGGAGTAAGAACAGGACATGGTATGAGTTTAGGAGTATCCAGTAAAGCTTCTGACAGGGTGTCAAAAGATTGCCAAAAGTGGGTTGAGTGGTTAAGAAATAGGAGTCAGGATATCCTGAGGGCTTCAGATAAAGTAGACACATTGACGGGAGAAGAGACCATCAGGGTTGATTGTTATTTAGTGCGTTTCAGTGGGCAGATGGATTTTGCGTGGGGCATCACCACAGGAGGAACATGAATGAAGAAATCGGCAGATGGAGTTGTTGCAGACCGTATCATTGAAATTGTTACAAATTTGGCGACACCCAGAGATTTTGATAGGGCAACCAAATCTGTCTACAGCTGAAGAGGTGTCAGGAGAGGCTGATGAGTGGATTGGGCGAATAGGAGCTGTGGCTTGCTAGTTGAAATTAGAAGAGGACTGTGGAATCGGGAGGAGCTGGATGGGCCGGCAACAGCTGTTTTCGGGCAGAGGTGGGTGGAGTGACTAGTAGAGCTGCAGACCCCACAGACGTATGCTCTCAGGCCGTCGAATATCCTATGAAACAGGTTGATGTCAGGTCTTGCCTTGTTGATGACAATGTTATCTGTTCCAAGGACTGCTGCTGCTTTAGCCAAGAAGCTTTTGTGATAATCTTAAAACATGGTGCCCCCATAGTGGTCAGCCAGTTCTACGATATAGGCTAGGTAGTGGTTCAGCTCCTCTCGGCGGTAAGGAAAGGTGCTGCATAGGACATCTGTGTAAGCTGAAAAAGCCATGACGAACTTCCCCATTGTCAGATTCTTGAGAAGGTGAGGATCGGTGGATTTGAGAGTTACAGATACATCGCCGTAGCTCACTGTTCGCTTGTCGATGAGCTCAGATATAGCAATGAGCATGGGTACTAGATTGACATCCTTACCTTCAATGATTTGTTTATGCAGGGCAGGAGAAATGCTGATGCGCCTGGAGCCGATGGTGTGCTGAGGTTAGGCAGCAGAGGCCAGTGTGAAAGAGGGGCCGTGATCGATGGCCTCAATCACTGAGGCGGCAGCTGAAGTATGGAAGAGTGGAGGGTCTGAGCTGGAGTGGGCTTCCAGGGAGCTGAACCTGGTGTTGATGGCCGCCATGGATTCAGAAACTGGCTGCAGGAGGTCCTTCATATCTTGAAGCAACCCCCGGCGGATGCTGTCTGAGTCAGAGGCTGGTGACTGTGGAGGAGGGTGAGGCCTTGGAATCGAAGAAACCACTGCTGCTGCAGAGAGTGGCTGCCTGGACCTGGTAGCTGGGCCTGGAGAGTCGAGGACCTGGACAGGAGGCAGGAGCAAGGAAGGGCTCGAGACTGAGGCGGATGGGCCTGGGGGATGGAATTGGGTTGCTCCGTGCTTCAGTTTAAAAGGGAAGACGGGGACTGCCGAGATGGTGTGGCAGTACAGCTGAAAGAGCTCTTCGCGCTCCGCTCCTATAGGAATCTGAATTCCCTTATCAAACAAGGCCTTCAGGAGTTTAGGAAAAGGCCATTCCTTGACTAAACAAACATGGACAACACTCAATAAATGAAAGGTTCGAACAAACGATCGTGAATACTAAACAAGCGAATTAGCAATAAGCAAGAATATCAGGATATCACAAGTAAGTCTGCAGTGAAGTCTACAAAAACAAACACAAGACAAAGAGTGGAAGTAGTGCTAGGTTAATATAGGAAAGAGAGAGAGATTGACAGGCGGAGCAGCCAAACGGAACTCCCGGCGCTACCCTGGCCACGACCCTTGATTGACGTGGCGAGCACTGTGCGAAGCTATTTAGAGATGACTAGAAATGAGCTGCCTACCCACCCGGAAATGACTGTGCCGTCTGATCACTTCCCCCAGGCGGAGCGCGGCTGTGGAAAGCTAGAGTGGACAGCATGGAGAAAGGAGGGAAACAGGCGCTCTCTACAGCGCCCCCTGAATTACGCATAAAGGCTAAAATATAAAATTATATATATTGAAATAGGGCCAATGCTTCTATTAAGGGATCAGATGTACAGTATTTAATAAAATCCAAACCATGTATCAATCAATCAATCTTTATTTTATATAGCGCCTTTCATAGTGGACCACCATCACAAAGCGCTTTACAAGATACAGTAAAAAAAACTGAATAATACATTAAATACAGTGAAAAAACAAACAAAGCATAATACATTATTATTATTTTTATTTTTTTTAAACTTAAAACATAAATACATTAAAATTCATTATGAATTGTAAAGTGTTTAATTAATCTGTGTATTAATTGCATTCCGAAATGTTGCATATTGTTTGTAATCATTTTCTTCAACGTTCATTGCAGCTTCAAGGCCTGGGCAGGGCATCTTTTTCAAGGGCTGTATTTTAGTAATTATCACTGTGATTTGAGTGTTTGAGCTTGATGTCTGGCAGAAGTGACGTGTCTGTGTGCTAGGCAGCAATAGGATATTTAAAAGAATTACTGTGAAGACTAAAAGGTGGTATTTCTTTGTGAGTAAAGTAGACACTGTAGAGTATAAAGTGTGTGTTTGTATATATATATATATATATATATATATACATCACATTGAATGTTAACTGTTTAAGTTGGACTTTATATTTATTTGAATAAAACTTGGTGGAGTCTCTTAAGAATGTATTACTATTGCATATGCTATTTAATGCCCATTTTGCTCAGTGACAGATTTAATAAGGTCTTTATTACAATGTGTACCATTATTTGTGAAAAGACAATATTGTTAATGTTTCAAAACCAGGAACACTTAAGTCCTTGATTAATCTACTTAGTGCTACTAACTGTTCCTTTCAGAAAAGGTTGTTGAAACAGCTATTTGGAATAAAGCCTTGATGACTCTGTCTGAGAATGTGTTTTGAGAAAGTTCACAGTGCTGTGCTACACAACACGTATTTTCCTCTTTCTAACTGACACCAAAACATTCTGAACAGGATACAGGCTGACTGGAAATGCATTTCATTTTTGTGTTTGTTTTGTTTGGATTTACAGGATGTACAGCACAGGTTTTGCAGACATTAACAACCTTAATGATATGTGTCAATTTGTTTTTTTGTCAGTTAGTGTTTTACTTGGATCCTTTGGTATTCAATAAAAATTGATACCGTATATATATTGATACCGTTCAGCTGATAAAATGGTACCACAGTGGAATCTTTTTTGACATGCATGCTGGCAATTCATTGCAGTACCATATCTGTATATGTGTGCTACTGTATAAGGTGATCCAGTGTGTTACCATTCCTGGTAATGCTACATTTTGCTAATGGTTTGCTATGTTTTGGTATTTTATCCGCTTTTTCTTCATAAAGAGATCATAGAAGTACTACAAGGAAACGATTATTTGAAAAACAGTCTTTATCATAGTCATATTGTACATTATGCTGACATTGATAAAGACGTATCACTGAAACGTCTGTGAAGGAATTGTATTGTATTGGTTTTGTTTTATCTCACGATTGAGTGTTTTTAAGTTAGGGATGAACATCCAAAATAGAAAAGCATGTTTTTTTCTAGTCAAGCTTGAAGAACATTTTTACATAATGACAAGTGGTTTGCCATCCCGATAAGTGTGCAAATGATCAGACAATAGCAATATTTACATGGCCTTGTACAAAGGATAACAAATGCATAAGGTTTGTTTTAAATCATGTAAATCATTCCGTTTGTAATCCTTATTCATGGTTAATTTGTAAAACATATTTGACACATATTACAAATGTTGTTACAACCGCTTATTCAAAGTAAATGTAAATATTAAAGCAAAAAAAAAAAAAAAAAACCCACAACGAGATTTGAGACCGCTGTGACGTGTTGTAGACATTTTAAGTGCATGTCTGTGTCATAGATGTTGTCATGTAAAAGAAGAACGAAATTAGGTTTTATGAAGATATGGCTTTTACATTTGAAGCCATTAATGATTTCAAGAACTGATTTAATATAAACACTTTATGGTGAATCATAGGGGAGGCCTTATTTATATTCTGTATTATATTTTCATGTATTTTTTAGTTAATGTGACTTTACACAGATTTGCACACTTCTAATAAATGTTTACAGATGTTGTACACTATTGTTCCTGTGTAGAAAAATATATGCAGTATATTAAATGTGTCCTAACAATGGAAGCAGATCTGTCTTTTTTTCTTGTATCTGAGTACAATTCTATACATTTAATATGTGTACTTTATGTACATCACAAACACAATAACGTAAAAATGGAGCACAAAAAGTGATCATAGACCCCAAAAAACTGCCACTTTGTCTTTAACTTTGCTTGTTTCTCTGTTCTTCTAAACTCTTGAACATTTTCAATTCCAATACCTATTTACATATTACATGTTTTTACCCTTCAAATGCCTAACTTCCACAGTACAGTATGGTACTGTACATGGCATGGTCATTCCTGCATGGCATTGGAATGATGCCCTACATTGTCTGTAGGTCCGGCTTCTATCTTGAGTAGGAGTTCTATTTTAAAAAGAGCGCAGAGGGGAAGAACGTGTTAATTGACATATTTTTTGTTGTTGCCAGTGCTAAATGGAAATTTAAAAGCATGACTTATCCTTTAATGCTTTCAGTCTGGGTACACACAACTTTGCATAGCCTACAACAGGTACTCTAGGCCTACATCATTAAAAAGGTGGATTGCATACTAAAGTAAGATATAGAATAATGTACTGTGTAACGTATCATGTAGAAATTAATAGAGTATAATATTTAGATCACTGTGTTGATAATTTGTTGTGTTATTGTCGTGGAGCCGATCACACAACTTGAAATATTTATGAAGGCTCATGGCTAAAGTTAATTCCTATGGAAGTTTTATGTACAGAGCAGTAGTAATTCAATCATAAGCAGTGTTCAATTTCAGGAGTTTTACTAAAAAGCTGTTTTCATACAAGTAGAGTACGGTGGCCAACATTACCAAGTGGTGACAATATGTGGTAAACTTACTTTCTAATCAACCTGTACATTAAATGCCAGGGAACTATATACATAAAATGCCAGGGAACTACAGGCTAACTTCACAATAACAAACCCCCATGTGACCTGGAGAAATGTTCGTTATATCAGGGTGTTTATTGTAATAGGGTTTGGCAATTTGCTGCTTCAGAATAATAAAGAACCGTCCAATTTGAATTGAACGTCAATATAGTATTTTTATGAAGATTACTTCACATTGATTGTCATTTAAACGGTATGTTTAGAAAAAAACAGCAAAGAAATTAAAAAGGAAAGAATGTACACTTACATGCTGAATACAGTAATTCCATGTCCTTTTTCTTGAAAAAAATATCCAGCGTAGATTTCTCAATGTTTGCAGTTGCCGCCTCATGCCTGTTGCCTGGTTACAGTTTGTGTTAAGATGGCGGGCAGGCAACGATTGCATACGTCATGCATGAGTCACACTACAATAGGTTATCTTTGAATTAGCCAACCATGGTCTTTGTTTTCACTGAGAGAATAACACATTCACACTGGAGAAAGTTCAGTGTTAGTCAGTATTGAGATTGTTCCAATTTCCATTGAAAAAATTGATTCTTGCTGTTCGGATCATTAATAACGGGTATTCATTATAAGAAGGGTTCATTATAGGGCCAAGGAACTATTTACTGTGTGCATAGTTGTAAACTTGGTTGCTTTTCTGTAAGGAGAATCCACCCTAACCAACACGTCATCAGCAAGTGCATAAAGGCTCTGTGTGTTATTCTCCCCTGTCACTTCTTTTGTTTCGGCCTCTCAGTCATGCGCTGGGAAGCCGAAACGGGAGTCGACCGCTTAGATCCTGGAGGAAGGGCTACCCTCAGCCACGACTTCCCTGAGGTTTCCCACTACATCAAAATTAAAATTAAAAATATGTGAGTAGGGGTTTTTCTGAGTGCTGAGCGGTTCGTATTTAGTTCTGCAGGGTGCGCGGTCGGGCTGGAGAGGCTGGGCTCTTTCCCCCAGCACAGAGGGACGGGACGGGCCGTGTCTCAGCTGCTCAATTTCATTAATTTTTAAATATTTTGGGGGTAGGTGGCAGTGCGCCACTGTGGGGTGCGTTAATCATTTATTATTATTTTCCATTCATGGTTTGGCAGTCTCGTCTTTTTGGTGGGAGGTGGCTCATAGCCACTTCCTATCTGCAGCACTGGGATGCATGTAACTTCATGTTTTTCCAGCCGGCCGCGCAGGTAGCCGTCGAGCACCCACGGACGAATTTATCTTTCACTCTGAGTGCCCATCACAGTCATCGGGGCCTGAGGGCCCATCACAGTTCATTAAATCATCTGCAATTGCAATCAATAAATCATTCATTCATTGCGGATTCTCCGTGCTGAAAATGCCAGTGAGTGAAGGGAACTACATACAATACAATACATGAAATGCTTGGCAATAAAACTCTATTAATCAAATACCAGGGAAGATAACTATATAGAAATTCCAGGGAAGGGATCACATTTATTTATTTTTCAGTTACTGTCACAGACAAGTTGTCTAAAATACTAACACTCTAGCTCTTCCTCATCCTCTGGAAGCTCCTTTCTTTTGTTTAAATTTCTACCACTCAAGAGGCTATTTACAGAATCACCACTGCTGTCAGTTGCTGGTTCTGGATCAAAGTCTTCATTGTAGGACCCTTTAAACTGATCATCAGAAGTTCATCCATAGTGGTATCCATGGGCCCCTATCCTTCGGGCCAAAACACTGAGAACCGCTGACAATCATCAGATTGACAGTGTCAGAAATCTCGTATTTAATCAAACCTTTTCATTAGATTTTTTGTCGTCCAGTTTCATTGGCCATTTCAGCAGCTGCTTCATAGGTTTAGACTGCCTTGTGTAGCTTTTGCCTCTTTTTTTTTACCAGCAGTCAAGTCTGACTCTGAGTTAAGACGCACTTGTGGAAGTGAGCAGCCAGAAGCCATAAACAATGCCTCAGCTGTACCTGGCAACCGCAGAACTTTCAAATAGTCTTGCTGAAAGGCAAGAACCTATATTTTTTATTTTATTTTTACAAATGATAAATGTATTTTGGCACTATCAGCATCAGCGTTACCCTGCTCTGATGTAGTGTTTCCTAAGTACGCTGTTCTGCTGGTAGCTTTTGGAGAAGCGCTTTCACAGTACTGTGGTGTGAACTCGCTCAACGGACACCAAAAATGCTAACAAGCTCTTTAAGCTCAACAGAAAGTGTTTGCTGCCTCGTCCAGGGCTTTCATCCTACAATGAGAGGAATAATAGAAGCTGTATAGTGCCCTCAAGCCATTGTAGTGTGCAAAGTATATTTGTATTTGGACAGGTTTAAATTGTAATAATAAAATAACTTATTTGAATTCAAGTCATGTAGAAGCCACCTTGATTGAAATAATCAGACTAGACAACGTTTCTAGCGAATACAAAGGAACAGTTTTAGTAGAAATAAAACTAAATAAAAATTAAAAGTGCAACAACTAAACTAAAATAATACAGAAAGGAAGAATTAACTAAACAGTACAGAAAAGAAAGTTTAAACAACAACACTCCACTCCCGCTGGTTGATTAGTGATCCAATGCAATCTATGGGATTCTCTTAAGGTTACAACTGCATTCCTGACAGCTATTTAAGATGAAGGTTTGTCTTAAACGCTAGTAACACAAATATTTACTTTTGTTAATATTTGATAACCAAAGCATCGTTAAATCAGTCTCATACATATGTTTTGGTTCAGAAGGCAATTCTCACTCTTGTGAGATAAAGATGCTCTCTGCATCCAGACAACCTATCAAGAATGATCTATTACCAGGACAGTTAAATTTGGATTCTACCCTTAAACGCAGAATGATAATTGCCTTGTAAAACCCACATCAATTTGTATAAATCACATACAAACAAATACTATAGTGTTTATTAACTCAAAGCATGAATTGAAAGCAATAATACTTTTCTTACATTCTACTTAAAACAAAACGTTAAATTTACTTTAAGGTCTGCTTATTCTTGAGTTCATAAGAGGATTAAAACTCTACTCATTGAATACTTAACAGATGTTCACTGCCTCCTCCAGTTGATCCGTGTTTTCAACAATACAGGCGCTCGAAGGCTCTCCTGCTGTCAAGGACAGGTCCAGGTTCCGGGGTCTGCCTTCCTCGTGTTTCATCTCCACTTTAGGGTACGAAAGAAATGTATTTGCAAAGAACAAGCGTCATTAACTATTTAGGTATTCCACTGAAACAGTAATTCCTCCACCAATATGTGCACTCTTCGTCCGGTTATTTATTTCTTAGCAGCCGGTTATGTCTGGGATATTTCACCGCAAAACTCCGGCACTGCGAGCTCAATAAATTGAATATATTTCAATTTATGTCGACTTCAAATGTTCATCCAACTCTTTCTCCAGTGATCAATCGGGGCTAAATTAGAGATTTGATTAAAAGTATTTTATGATTTTAGACATCTTACGCGGCGGACTCCTACACCAAGACAAACACTAGAATAGTTATCTCGTATTAGAGTGTCTGAAAACGGTATCTATGTTCCAACTGGTTGCAGGCTGGATCTCCAGATTGTGACAGTTCAAAGACTGGTTTGTGTATCAGAACCTTGGATTTCGTGTCAGGAGCCCTGTTTGAGTGTCACGCTCATACGTTTGTAATGTTCTCTGTACCCCTGTGATTGGATAGTTCGGTTATTTTGGGCGGTGCCTGAGTCCACGTGGTGCCTGTTCTCGTTCCGATGCAACCCCTTTTTCTCCATTGTCCATTTATCCATTTCTCCCTCTGTCGGCTGGATTTATGAGATGGACTGTTTTCTGTCCTATATGTCAAAGTACCCAAAACTGTCTGACTTGCGGCATCCAAAGAGTCATTCAGCGATCGTGAAGATAAGCCATTTGTTCAGCAGTTAGTTTATGACTCTTTTAAAAGCATTCTTTGTCAGTGGGGGAGTTTGTGACCAAAAACCAAGAAGACACAGAGAATGGTTTAAGATTCCCCCTCTGTATATTTCCGTTCTGTTACTTTCACACACAGAATGATATTATGACCCACTCTGATGCAACACCCCACTCAAGTGTTTAAGCACAATGAAGGACAGCCATGACCAGATAACTTGTGGTACCTGAAGGGCTGCAATGCCAGATATCATATGAACCATTGTGCAGGGAAAGCACACCAAAATGCAGATTATTTTTCCCAGGAGGGGGTAGTAATGGGAAAGGTAGATTCAGGCGAGTGTTCCTTCGGCTCCACTCTGAGCGGTGGGATATGTGACGGAGACAGAGAATGATTCTTGGTGATAAATCTTCCTTCCGACCTGTGAGGGCGATGTGTAAAGGGAACAGAGTGCCCGGGACTGGATGGCCAGACAATTAATTTCCAGGGATAGGCGGAAGTCGGCCATCTAGAAAAGGGGCGGAGCTACGTTACACTAAATCATCAACCCGGAAGGGAAACGATGTGGCAGCCGCGGACTGGAGGAGCGGTTGCAATCGTTAACCAAGGGGACGTTGCGAGGTGATCTTTTCCTTTGTTATGATTAACGCTAACCCGGAAGGAGAACTGTATTAAAATATATTGTGAGTGTTTGTTTGTTTTTGTCGTGTCTAATACTGTGCTTGTTTGTGATTTATTTGATGGCTAAACATGATCCAGGAGCTGTCGCTTAAGGCCAGCACGTACCTGGACAACACTACACCTTTTGTTGACGTATTGAATTGTATTTTACCACTTGCACTGAAACCACTCACTAAGGACTTCGTGTGTGTATTTGTGGATGATAAAGTAACTGCGTTATTATTTGGGACTGCAACCCGTGCTTTAGATTATTATCCTGGTCACCAGACCAGGATTATAAATAAACCTTGTTGCATTTTGGATTATCATTGTCTGTCTTTCATGCTCACCGCATCACTCCTGCACCTGCACACTGCAAACCACTTTGCCACAATCCTTTAAGAAATGGATTTAGTGTCATGCTTTTCTAATAACATTATTCCAGTAGAATCATTCCTACCTGTCACCCGAATAAATTTGACCTTTTTTGGTTAGATCTCAAATTTCTAAAATGAAACGCTTTTAACCATGTGGAGAAAGCAATATAATTCTTTATTGCAAGACATTTAAGGACTGGTAACTAAGCAACTTGAAATGTATTTGCTTACGATTGTAAGTCGCCCTGGATAAGGGCGTCTGCTAAGAAATAAATAAATAAATAAAATAAATAAACTTATGAATTTCCATGGTGCTGTGGCAGAGCTGTTGCAGTACTGACGTCACGGACCAGGAAGAAGCAATACAAAACAAAGGCAAAGGTAGGTAGGGGAAACGAGACGCGTTTGCGCTCTGGTTTTAATAATAAATCAAACAATAAACAAAACACTTTATACCAAACAAAAGGGCACGTTGGCCAAACAAAATAAACCCACAAACAGTTGTACTCACAAATATTGTGCTGGCTGTTCCAGTACAATAGCAGTTGTTTCTTTTTAACCTCTTTCTCTCCTTAACTCTCTCGTTCCTTACTCCCTGAACTCTCTCTCCCAGAGCGCAGAAAAGCTGCAGGTTTTATACAGGTGACCATCTCCCGATTAGCAACAATTAATCAATGAATTAACTCGGGAGATGGTCACCGGCTGCACAAGGTTTTTAAATAAATAAACGAAACAAACACACGGCTTTTTCGCCGTCATCTCAAACAATAACTAAGACGGACGGCTTTGTCCGCCTGCATAAAAACACAATGCAACAATAATAATAACAATAATAATAATACAAAATATACAAATAATAATACAGGGACGAGGTGTACCCCATCACACACGCCCCCCCTTGTGCGTAGCACACATGGCCTCAATGGCCACCTCCCCCCTTAAAAACCCAGCAGTCCAGGACAAAGTCTCGGGCTGGGAAGGGAGGCTTCAGTGGCCCCATGGCTGGCAATGCTGTCAGCACCCCTGCCGGTAGTGGTACAGCTGACAGCATGCTGGTCCATTCCTGCAGCGAAATTGCTGCGGGGGATGCTGGTCTCCTGACCTCTCCCCCTTTCTTCGTAGCCGGTAGCTCCCCTTTGTGGGGCTCCGACCACAGTACTTCCGGCAGCGAAGAAGCTGCAGTGGGAGCAGGTCTCCGGACCTCCCCCATGATCTCCGGCAGCGAAACTGCTGCAGTGGGAGCAGGTCTCCGGACCTCCCCCACGATCTCCGGCAGCGAAACTGCTGCAGTGGGAGCAGGTCTCCGGACCTCCCCCACGATCTCCGGCAGCGAAACTGCTGCAGTGGGAGCAGGTCTCCTGACCTCCCCCACGATCTCCGGCAGCAAAACTGCTGCAGTGGGAGCAGGTCTCCTGACCTCCCCCACCTTCTTCGTGGCCGGCAGCTCCCCTTGGTGGGGTTCTGGCCACAGTACTTCCTGCTGCGATGCGGAGCGGCTGGCAGCCCCAGGCGATGCGGAGTGGCTGGCAGCCCCAGGCGATGCGGAGCGGCTGGCAACCCCAGGCGATGCGGAGCGGCTGGCAACCCCAGGCGATGCGGGGCAGGCATCCTTGGGCGAAGCGAGGCAGGGAGTCAGGACAAGCTGGGGTGCGGGTGTTGGCCCTCTTCTCGTCCTCTGTGGCCGGGCAGGTCTTCCCCATGCTTCCCTCAGCAGCCTATGCAAGGGCTGCTGAGGACCGCCAGCATCTAGTCCTGGTCCTTCTGGTGAAGGGAGAGGCAGCTCCTGCTCCTCTCCCCCTGATGGTGATGGAGGCAGAGGCAGCTCCCGCTCCTCTCCTCGTGATGGTGGGGAAAGTGATACCAGCAGGCATTCATCCTCTGCTGGTGGGGGAAGTGATACCAGCAGGTATTCATCCTCTGCTGGTGGACGGGAACCCAGCAGGCATTCACCCTCTGCTGGTGGACAGGGACCCAGCAGGCATTCACCCTCTGCTGGTGGACAGGGACCCAGCAGGCATTCACCCTCTGCTGGTGGACATGGCGGAGGCAGAGGCAGCTCCTGCTGCTCTGCTCCTGCCGGTGGAGGTGGCGGAGGCAGAGGTAGCTCCTGCTGCTCTGCTCCTGCCAGTGAAGGTGGCGGAGGTAGAGGCAGCTCCTGCTGCTCTGCTCCTAGTGGTGGAAGCGGTGGAGGTGGCAGAAGCAGCTCCTGCTCCTCTCCCTCGGGTGGTGGTGCTGGAGGCAGAGGCAGCTCCTGCTGCTCTCCTCCTGGCAAAGGCGGCAGGGGCTCCTCCCCTTCTTGCTGCAAAGGCGGCAGGGGCTCCTCCCCTTCTGGCTGCGAAGGCGGCAGGGGCTCCTCCCCTTCTGGCTGCGAAGGCGGCAGGGGCTCCTCCCCTTCTGGCTGCAGCAGGGGAACCAGCAGGCACTCTCCCTCTACTGGCAGAGGTGGGAGCGGCATGTCGTCCTCCCACGGTGGTGGAGGCGGCACCAGCAGGAACTCACCCTCTGCTGGCGAAGATGGGGACAGCAGGCATTCTCCCTCTGCTGGCAGCTTGGGTCCTAGGGCTGTGGAAACACAGACTTCCCCCTCTTGGGCTATGGACGCACTGACTCCCCCCTCTTTGGGCTGTGGATGCACCGACTCCTCCCTCTTGGGCTGTGGACGCACCGACTCCTCCCTCTTGGGCTGTGGACGTTCGGGCTCCTCCCACTCAGGCACAGGACGTTCAGGCTCCTCCCACTCAGGCGCAGGACGTTCGGGCTCCTCCCACTCAGGCGCAGGACGTTCGGGCTCCTCCTCCCCTGGCTCCTGCTCTGGGCAGTCCTCGTCCTCATGCCCATAGGCAATGCACATGGTGCACCACCTTGGCTCCCTCTGCTTCCTCCTCACTTTTCCCCCTCTCTGCCTCCTTCTCCTCACCTTCCTCATTTGGGCTGGTTCCTCCTCCTCTTCCTGGAAGGGGCAGACAGCCACTGTGTGCCCATACACCCCGCAGGCAAGGCACCAGCCTTGGTCCTCCAACCTGCCCAGGAGCTCCTCCAGGTCCCTGCAGCCATCTCTCCAGCCTTCCATTTTTTTTTTTTTTTCCCCACAAAAAACACTTTTCGAAAAAATAAAAAAACGCCCTTTGTATTCCTGGTCCGGCTCCTGGAGGCGTTTATCCCACCCTGCCACCATATGTGGCAGAGCGGTTGCAGTACTGACGTCACGGACCAGGAAGAAGCAATACAAAACAAAGGCAAAGGTAGGTAGGGGAAACGAGACGCGCTTGCGCTCGGGTTTTAATAATAAATCAAACAATAAACAAAACACTTTATACCAAACAAAAGGGCACGTTGGCCAAACAAAATAAACCCACAAACAGTTGTACTCACAAATATTGTGCTGGCTGTTCCAGTACAATAGCAGTTGTTTCTTTTTAACCTCTTTCTCTCCTTAACTCTCTCGTTCCTTACTCCCTGAACTCTCTCTCCCAGAGCGCAGAAAAGCTGCAGGTTTTATACAGGTGACCATCTCCCGATTAGCAACAATTAATCAATGAATTAACTCGGGAGATGGTCACCGGCTGCACGAGGTTTTTAAATAAATAAACGAAACAAACACACGGCTTTTTCGCCGTCATCTCAAACAATAACTAAGACGGACGGCTTTGTCCGCCTGCATAAAAACACAATGCAACAATAATAATAACAATAATAATAATACAAAATATACAAATAATAATACAGGGACGAGGTGTACCCCATCACAGGTGCATAAATCAATTGTATGATTCATTCTGTTTAAATTGAGTATGATGTAATAATGATATTAACCTATGTTGAATTATTTCATGATAAACTATATGAATGCATTATTAAATGTTAAAATATATTTAGAATCCTAATTACAACTGAATATATGGTTAATTTTTCTTAAACATACTTGGTATAATCCTTTATTATATATTGAAAATGAATTACTACTTTTAACAAGATTTGTCTGTTTGATTTTTGAAGGTTAAACAGAACTGATATATAACATTGAATTGAATCACAATTGAATATTGTCTAAATCTTAAATCATTTGCCGAATGAATCATATTTATAGCCAGAATTCTATTATTGCTGTAAAATAAAATATTCATATTTTCAGTGTGTGGCAAAGTGGTTTGCATTGTACAGGTGTAGAGGTAATGCAGTGCACAAGTAACGACAAACAAGTGATTTCAATGTCCAAACAATGTTTTATTTGGAGTGGAGGTTTTGTAATTCCAGGTCTTTTGTGACCGCAAATAATAATCCCAGGCAATACACAGCAATAATATATACAGTTATTAAACACACACTCATGATCACAAGTCCACAGTGAGTGCTAACGTGCAAGTGGTGAATATACAATGAATCCGTGAACAATGGTGCAGTGTCGTCCAGGTTTGTGCTGGCCTTAAGTGACAGCTCCGGATCATGTTAGCCCTCTAATAAAATAACAAAACAAACAAATACTAAACACTCACGGTTATATTTCGCTTGTCCTTTAGCGTTCTCTTAACCATAAACAAAGGAACAGATCACCTAGCCACGTCCCCTATTTGTACCTTCAGTCACGCCCTCTTGGTTAGCGACTGCAACCATTTCTCCTCCAATCCACAGTTGCCACATCGCTTTCCCTCTGGAGAGATGACTTAATGTAGCACAGCTGTGCCCCCTTTCTAGATGGCCGACTTCCACCTAACCCTGAGAATGAATTGTCAGACCATACAGTCCAGAGCACTCTGTTCCCTTTATAATGCAACCTCACAGGTCGGGAGGGAGATTTATCACCAAGAATCATTTTGTCTCTGTCACATATACCATCGGTCAGAGTGGAGCTGAAGGAACACTCAGCTAAATCTACTTTTCCCATTACTCCCCCCTCCCGGGAAAAATAATCCGCATTTTGGTGATCTTTCCCTACAAGGTGAATCATATGATACCTGAAGGGCTGCAATGCCACATACCACCTTTTGTATGACATACTGAGTTGGAGTACATTGTCCTATAAAATGGTATATCAGAGGATAAACAACAAAGCTCTGCTGAATACAGTAACAGTGCTGATGGATCCTTAACCCACAAAAGCAAATACTTCCTAAAATTTAATTTAAAAAAAAAAGTATCTCCTACTTTTGCGATGTTCTAAATTGTTTCCAGGTAAACTGACAAAGTTATCTGTGTTGCTGCTCTGGCCACCCAAACACTGCGCTTAACCTTAAATGAGTAAACCAGCATTTCATTCAAAAGCAAGGAGTGTAAACAATACTTCAGAGTCATTTTAAAGCAACAACACTGACAGAAACAAAATAAATGATATGGTACACAATAGGGCTGTCAGTTAAGCCTCAAAATAACAATCAATTAATTGGGCACACAAGTAAATATCGCCCGCGAAGTTATTAGTATTATTATTTAATAATCTATATAAACTCGTGTCTAGTTTCTATAGATTACATTCCAAAGTACTATAATCTATAAAAACTGGACACAAGTTTTAAAAACCGTCGTTTTTTAATCAGTGACAGCTGCAGCATCACGCATTGCATCTTGTTACCATCATAATAACACTAATAATAATAATAATTACATATAAATTGATTTACTTACCACAACATGCACACCCGATATAGGTCAAGCTGATCGTTACTCCAAAACTGCGTTTAACATCACTGATCATTTATTTATTTATTGACGTTATTGAATATTGTTAAATATTCATTATATACCAGTTCATTATGAAACTCCAAAGAAGCACAAACTGTATACAGTCCGTTTTTTTGTTTGTTTTGTTTTTTCTTTTTATAAATTTAGTAGTCACCAATTATTTTTTTTGTTGTTTTTTCCCCAATTCAGTAGTGTCTAATTTTTTTTGTTTAGCTCAACTCACCGCTACCATCCCCGCGCTGACTCGGGAACGGCAAAGACTAGCACACGCTGTCCTCCGAAGTGTGTGCCGTCAGCCGACCGTTTTTTTACACACTGCTGACACAATGCAGCCACCCAGAGCTACAGCGTCGGAGGACAACGCAGCTCTGGGCAGCTTACAGGCAAGCTTGCAGGCGCCCGGCTAGACCACAGGGGTCTGTTTTAAAGCAGAGGGTAGTTCATTATTATAGGTAATTTCTGCCTGACAGAAAGAGCTACCTAATATTTTTCAATCAGGGTAGCTCAGATTGTCAGAACACCGCCTTGAATCCAGAGCAGGGTGACAGGCTTTGTATTCATGGCAAACAGCCTGTAAATAAATTGTGCACGTTGAGAAAAAACTGACTGTAGGGGGCTCCCGAGTGGCGCATCTAGTAAAAAGCACTTGCGTTGAGTGCAGGATGCGCCCTATAGTCTGGAGGTCGCTGGTTCGAGTCCAGGCTATTCCTTTGCCGACCGAGGATGGGAGCTTCCAGGGGGCGGCACACAATTGGCCGAGCGCCGCCCAGGGGAGGGAGGGTTGATAGCAATATTGACTGTATTTGACACCTATACAAAGTTAAAAGCTAATATATTATAACTTCCCAAAAATGGTAACTCGGATTTATGGGCGTGCATTGAAGAGGGAGGAAGTAAAGTAAAAAAAATATCACGCCGCATGCAAATTTTGTGTGGGCATGCGCACTATGTTCAGGTAGCTCATCCTGAGCGGTAGCTCAGATTGTCAGAACACAGAGGGGCGTACATTTTCAAAACTGATTCACTGGTAGGATGGGACTAGCAAATCAGATGCTTGTTAACGCAAGCAGTAAAAGAAGAGCATGCCCAGAAATACTGGGTGCGTACACGGAGATCATTTTACACAGATTATGTGCAGAATCTGACCTATTTAGCCAATGTTCACATCAAAATATATGTAAAATATAAGCTCAAACATTGGTGGAGCGGGGCCCACGTTTCCTGAATATTGGTGGAGTACGGGCACCACGGGCCCATATAACCCGCCGCCTATGGGTGCACAGGTGTGTGTGTGTGAGTATTGGGTGGCAGGGAGGGGATTAAATTCCACCCTGCAAAATCATGTGGGAATGTGGCTGGAGCCATAAATTGAATAAATGATTAGTTAGGCAAGCCGCAGGTGTATAAAAAGGGTGATCACGGGTGTTATTTTAGAATTTGTTTTGAGAGGTTAATGTCAGTGTTAGGTTGTGAAGGTATGTGTTTTTAGGTGCTTGTGTAAATATATATATATATATATATATATATATATATATATATATATATATATATATATATATATATATATAAAAATAATAATTGTTGGTGTGTAGGGGAGTTTACTGAAGCCGTGTTTATGTTATTTAAGCAGTGGCTTGGTCTACAACTGTGGCATTTGAAAATATATATTTGTTTTGTCTAACTGTTTATTTTGGCCACTGTGATGCTGTTATTTTGTTCTTTTGTTTATTTTGTTATTAAACGTGCACATTAGCGTTTAACTTGCAGCTTCTGTCTCTGGGTCTCCTTCCTGCCAGTACCAGCCTTGGCTGTGATGCTATCCTTACCGCAGGGCCTAACCGTATTTACTCTTCTCATACATCCTCAGCTGTGTGGACAGTGCTGTCAGCTATATAACATTACCACACATACTTGCCAAAGCTGAGTGTTGACAGATGGCCAGGTCAACACTGAGCCTAAGTGGCACTGTGATAGCCCATCTGCCATATGATGCACTTCACAGCAGATTTCGTCACATCATGCCCAGTGGCAAACAACATTGAGACTGTTGACTATTAAGTTCTCTGAAATAATACTATGATAATAATACTGCTTTGCTATCAAACTAGGTGAACAGTGCTTGCAAAACTAGTAAACAAAAAGGTTAAATTGGGGTTCACTGTTCATTGTACTGTACAATCAGGGTTATTAAATTTCTTTGTAAAAATGTGATTGTGACAGGCTGACCGGGGTAAGGAGACTCAGAGTGAGGATGTGCAGGGAAAATAAAAAACTTTTAATTAAACAAAATACACAAAACAAAAGGCACGATGGCCAACCAAAAAGACAAACACAAAAACAGGCTTTAAACACGAACTATACAAAAAGAACCACTCACTCACTCACTCACTCACTCTCACTCTCACTCTCACTCTCACACACACACACACACACACTCACACACACACACACACACACACACACACACACACACACACACACACACACACACACACACACACACACACACACACACACACACACACACACACACACACACACACACACACACACACACACACACACACACACACACGTCTTCTCACTCTCACAAACACTCACCAACTAACATACCCAACCACTCCCTTTTATACAGGTGCCTGCTAATTGGGCAATTCGCACCTCATTAGTCCAGGGACATTCCACACATTCCTCACTGAACCACACCCCAAACTCACTCATATCCACTCTAAACAATACAAAAAACACAAAACCACCACAGAATAGGCTGCACCCCATCACAGTGATAAATACAGAAATAGGTCTGTGGCAGGGCACCTCGCCCCTGTGCGTATTTTGTGTTATGTTGCCTGAGGTGTGTTAATGTTGGTATTTATGTATTTGTGCATAGGCTATAATGGGGCTATGTAGCACAAAATATTTAAACTGTATAGTTGTATTTAGGCATGGGGATTACACTTCACTTCACATGCATTTGAAGTACTTTAATATGTGAACACGGGGTTTTCACAGATTAGTTCACGTGCTGGGGTTCAAGTGAATAATTAATTGGTAACTGAATCCCAGCACAATTGTATATATAGATGCACATCTCGTTCACTTGGGGTTGTGTGTTCAGGGCGAAGGAATGGGAGAGAGTGAGGAGATAATTAAAGTAAAAAAGCATTTGCTACGAGGTACGTGTTTGTTTAGTATTCGTCCCTGTTTGTTAGTGTCTGTTCGTTTTGTTTGTCTGTTTATTTTGGCTAAAGTGCCGTGTCCTGAGTTTTGTTCGAACCTTTTTATTTATAATAAACCGCGCATCACTTCACGTGCATATAAAGTATGTAATAGTATGTGAGTACAGGGGTTGCACAAATTAGTTCATGTGCTGGGATTCAAGTGAATGATTAATTAGTAATTGAATCCCAGCACAGCTGTATATATAGAGTCAGTTTTCACGCACACAGGGTTGGGTGTTCAGGGCGAAAGAACGGGAGAAACAAGGAGAGTAAAAACTGTAAACTAAAAAGTAATTGCTACATGCTGACCTAGCTCAGCACGATACTTGTTTGCTTAGTCTTCGTCCAGTGTGTGTTTGTCTGTTCGTTGGCCACCATGCCGTTTTGTTTTTTCAGTCAGTGTTTCTTCTGTTTTGTTCAACCTTTTATTTTATAATAAATCGCCGTAACAGCGCAATTCATTCACTCACCACTGTGTGCGTTTCTGTTCCGGTTCTGACATCACCACTACAGCCATCCTTGTGACATGGTCTCAGTAGAGACCAATAGGAATGCAGTATATTTTTCAGCTTACAAAAATATATATCTACAGACTACAATAAAACATACCACGATCAACAGCACAGGGGTAGTGGTTAATGTACTGTACTAGCCTATTACCTGGGTTCAAATTAAGCAATATAGCATGACAAGGATCACTGTTGTGTGATATCAGCACACCTCCAGGCGAAGCCAAGTGTCTGAGAAGCTGTGATTTCCCACAATGAAACACATTCTGGAGTTCCAATTTTTGCAATTATACAATAGCTATAAGGTAATTTGAAAGTAAAACAACTTAACAGTAAAAGATTTAAAGAGAACCATGGTGATTTCCTGAGATATCGCCACAGCTCTAACAAAAAAGGGAGGCCTATATTTGGATGGTCATGAAGACTTACTCTCCTAACCAGAAAGAAAGTACAGCAGCTACAGTTTAGGCTTGAGGCGTTGTGATGGGGTACACCAGAGGGTCCGCTGCTGCCGTCGTCTGGGGGGGCCTGTTCACCAGCAGCGAGTGATTATTGACAAACTGGCTATTGACCACGCATATGAGAAAACCCTCATATTTAATAACAAGTGTTTGCTTGTTATTAAACTTTTTCCAGTTGTCCTTCTTTATTGCACAAATACTACGATAAATTTAAAAAAATCGAGATCTCGGGGATAAAATAATGATCTCAGCTAAAACAATGAACAAAACTCAGGACACGGTACTTTAGCCAAAATAAACAGACAAACAAAACGAACAGACACTAACAAACAGGGACGAATACTAAACAAACACGTACCACGTAGCAAATGCTTTTGAACTTTAATTATCTCCTCACTCTCTCCCGTTCCATCGCCCTGAACACACAACTCAGAGTGAATAAGATATGCATCTATATATACGATTGTGCTGGGATTCAATTACCAATTAATTATTCACTTGAATCCCAGCACGTGAACTAATCTGTGAAAACCCCGTGTTCACATATTAAAGTACTTTAAATGCACGTGAAGTGAAGTGCAGTCCCCATGCCGAAATACAATTATACATTTTAAATAACTTGTGCTACACACAGCCATTTATGTCCCGTGCAGCAATATCTATACATCAACATTAACACACGCAACATACAACATAAAACACAGAAATGCACACAGGGGCGGGGCACATTGCCACAGGCGCTCACTAAATTTAATGCTTCACACAATGGTAATCAGAATGAATATGCGATTTTTTATGGTAATGAATGATGATGTATTTAAATGAGCATCCAAAATAATGAGATGAGCTGTATTTACATGGGATTTACTAAAGGGTGTTAATTTTAGTGTGTGCATAAAGTGATTTAAAACCTCTTCTTCTGGGCTGAAAACTAACGATATGCAGTTCTATTCTTTTTATTAGACTCGATTTGTTTGGTTCATTCAGTTTAGTGAATCGAGTCAACAGATTTGTTCATCTGATTCACTGATTCGCTAACGTGAAATAAATACTTCTTGCTGAATTACTTGGTTTGAACAGAAACAGTCCAAAAATGATAATTGATTGTCTAGGTCAGGGGTGTCAATCTCATCTGGCAGCAAGGGCCATTTAAGTTAAGGCTGTTCACTTGGTGAGTCGCACACGGACAAAAAAACTCAGTATCACAAATGTATATAACTCTTGGCAAATGGGTGTTTTGAAAATGTTATTAACTTGAAGGACAGGAGCTATTAAGGCGGATTAATGTTTGAGATTTAATTATGACTTCTGACTTAAAAAGCGAAGCAAAAACTCTATAAAAACTGAGGTAAAATCTTAGTCAAGTGTCACTCAACTTGCTAACTACAAACTGATGTGATGCATGCTCTGAAGATCTCTGATCGAGCTGATTGCTGTTGGTGTTGTATTTAGAAGTCTTTGCCTTTGAAGACAGTTTCTGTCCTTACATTATATTCTACACTTCCATAGATATTTTGGAAGGGAAGAACTATTTTGAATCTGTTTTGAATTGCCAAGTTATTTTCTCCAGTTACCCACGGCTGGTACCGTTTCATTTCAAGCAAAGACAGGGTTAACAAATGAATTACATTCTCTTTGGCAGATCCTACTATATGCCTGACACAGACTGGTACCATGCTCCCTTTTTACTCAGACCTACAAAGATCCAATAATATTTGTCACTGTTTAACAGAATAAACAAGAATACAGAATGATCTAGCATAAGTATAGGTTAATACATAGCATATTATAACTTTTTGTATGAACAGTGTGATTTAACAATTTATTTAGCATTTCTGCAGGCTTTGTATTCTTTAAAACACAGTACAGTTATTACAACATTTTAACACACATGCAGATTCACAAATGTTCAATTTGTATCCCAAAGATCAGCCTTCTTCCAGTAGATTGTCTCCAATCTTGTAATCAGTCATTCAGCCTATTTAAATGGAGAAAAGTAGTCACTGTGCTGTTTGGTATCATTGTGTGCACCACACTGAACATGGACCAGAGAAAGCAAAGGAGAGAGTTGTCTGAGGAGATCAGAAAGAAAATAATAGACAAGCATAGTAAAGGTAAAGGCTACAAGACCATCTCCAAGCAGCTTGATGTTCCTGTGACAACAGTTGCAAATATTATTAAGAAGTTTAAGGTCCATGGAACTGTAGCCAACCTCCATGGGCGCGGCCGCAAGAGGGAAATCGACCCCAGATTGAACAGAATGATAGTGCGAATGATAGGAAAAGAGCCAAGGATAACTGCCAAAGAGATACAAGCTGAACTCCAAGGTGAAGGTACGTCAGTTTCTGATCTCACCATCCGTCACTTTTTGAGCGAAAGTGGGCTCCATGGAAGAAGACCCAGGAGGACTCCACTTTTGAAAGAAAAACATAAAAAAGCCAGACTAGAATTTGCTAAAATGCATATTGACAAGTCAGAATCCTGGGAGAATGTCCTTTGGACAGATGAGTCAAAAACTGGAGCTTTTTGGCAAGTCACATCAGCTCTATGTTCACAGACGAAAAAATGAAGCTTTCAAAGAAAAGAACACCATACCTACAGGAGGCTTGGTTATGTTTTGGGGCTGCTTTGCTGCACCTGGCACAGGGTGCCTTGAATCTGTGCAGGGCACAATGAAATCTCAAGACTATCAAGGCATTCTGGAGCGAAACGTACTGCCCAGTGTCAGAAAGCTCTGTCTCAGTCGCAGGTCATGGCTCCTCCAACAGGATAATGACCCAAAACACACAGCTAAAAGCACCCAAGAATGGATAAGAACAAAACATTGGACTATTCTGAAGTGGCCTTCTATGAGTCCTGATCTGAATCCTATCGAACATCTATGGAAAGAGCTGAAACTTGCAGTCTGGAGAAGGCACCCATCAAACCTGAGACAGCTGGAGCAGTTTGCTCAGGAAGAGTGGGCCAAATTACCTGTTAACAGGTGCAGAAGTCTCATTGAGAGCTACAGAAAACGTTTGATTGCAGTGATTGCCTCTAAAGGTTGTGCAACACAATATTAGGTTAGCGGTCCCATCATTTTTGTCCATGCCATTTTCATTTGTTTTATTATTTACAATATTATGTTGAATAAAAAATCAAAAACAAAGTCTGATTTCTATTAAATATGGAATAAACAATGGTGGATGCCAATTACTTTTGTCAGTTTCAAGTTATTTCAGAGAAAATTGTGCATTCTTCGTTTTTTGTGGAGGGGTACCAACAAATTTGAGCACGTCTGTATATAGTAAAAACACATAGGGGATATTGACATCTGACAATAAAAACTGTTCTTTGTTTAGTTTAGTTTTTGTCTATCACTCCACATTCTTCAAGAAAAAGGGAGGATTTATATGAATATCTGTTCATAGATAGCCATAGTGTCCATTGTATTACTGTTTATTTTGAGCCCTGGATGTAGATTGAAGAGGAATTTTCCAGCCCCATCGTTCTCAAACCACAAACAGGCCTGTTACGAAAAAAAAGTATGATTTGCACGGGACTAAAAATAAGGTGTCCTCAGAGTTGGTCAAAAGCAAAGGACATCTGGTAACCTCCCAGACATGAATTTGTTTTCATCAAGGAAAATTTTTAAATTCAACTTTACTCCCGGACCTCGTCGGTAGTCTTTATGATAAAATAAATTTTGCGATCAGTTTCGTTTTCAACAACAGCAGCCCTTCTGATGCGTACAAGCCTAATTGATGAGTGAGAGGCTCACGTGACAACAAAGAGAAGAGCGTCAGCAACATGGAAGGTAAATCAAGAGTACCTGCGGTCGTCGAGTTCACAAGAACTATGGAGCAGACAGGGTGTCTAAAATAACGGAAATCGTTTGGGTCTTTTTATTATTTCAATAAGTATCAATAAGAATTTTTTTAGATGTGCACACAAGGGAAAACTCATGTTTATGCTATGATCACAACAAAACAAAACATTGATCACTATACTTAACATGTACCTTGCAAGTTAGGCCTGTGTTTGAAAAGTGCAAAGCACACCTACATCTGTATCCCGATTCTGACTCGCTTACTAAAATCTGAAGCAGCACTTTCTTGATCCTGTTTTTTTAATGTTAATCCCTACTGTCCCACACATCACTTGCCATTTTAGAAACTTTCATGCAAATTCTGGCAATGTGGTATATTGGTGCAAGGCAAAATGCCTTATTATAATTATTTCTAATATTTATCAACTATGTAATTTATGGAGAACACTGAAGTGGCTTTTTGCCTTGAAATTCAGGTGCAGCAATGTTTGTTTAGAATATTTCAGATAGTTTATCCGCTGCACTAAAGAAAATTATTATTACTTCATAATAATCAAAATTACTCCATACCGCTGTTTTCACGTTCTTCTCTCTTTGATCAACTAATGAGCACTGACACAAAATGAAATGGGCAGAGATTTGTGACTCATGCCAAAATGAAATCTGATCAGAATGAAAGATCGGCCAATCAACATGCACTGATTATACTGACGTTAATGATAGCCAATAGCAGCTAACAGAAACAGACTCAGTATCAGAATGCAAGCAGCACGAGTCGATGGAATGAATCTACGTTGGATGAAAAGCAGATTAAATAAGTCCCCGTACCCAGTACCGACATCAATATAAGTCCCAGTATGGAGTACAGGTGAGTACCTGCAGAATTTCACCCCTGACTACAGTACACTCCTCAGAAGGTTAGCAATATCATCCTGGCTTCTTGTGTTTTACACAACATAGCTCTCCGTAATGGATGTTGAACTTACAGAGGAAAGATTATAGGGTTTGAGGGAAGCATTTTTTAAATATTTCAATATAGGTTTTAAAATATATTTTTTTCCGTATGGATGGTCACCCTCTTCACTTGGGCTGCTGGATATTTTTAATAAAATATTTTTGTGCTTTTGTCTTCCTTTCTTTTTTTTTTGGTTTCAAAATACCCTCTGTTCGCTATCGCAGACGCTCAATGTGCTCTTAAAGGGAATGTTGAATCCTTATTGGTTGTAACTTTACTCCCCCCACTGTGCTTTGATTGGCTGGGCGCATGATTCGCTATTTGATGTGCGTTAGCCCATGCATGAGACCTGACTTATAAATCATGTTTTGTGTGCTATCGCAGCGGTACGCTAACACTGCCATTTTTGCCCAAGCGGCTGTGCACATTTGCTAAATAGGCCCCTTAGTGTTTGTTTTCTGGTTTAATATATATTGATCTAAAGTTATACTATGTTTTTTTTTTTTATGTTTTAGAAAACAAAAAAGAACTGACCAAAAGCCATATTTTGCTAAAGTTTAGTTGTTTTTTAAAATCCACACTACCGCTTACAAATCCAAACTCATGTACAAGCTTATAAACTTAAAAATAAATAAATAATAATAATTGTTTTGCACACATTTAACGTAATAATGCACTGTACATGAAATTAACACACAAAACAACCCTCTGGAGCTTTAATAATTTTATATATATATTTTTTTTTTACATTCCAGTAGCCTTCTACAACCACTGGCCGCACATGGTAGGCCTACAGATGATCAGTGAAGCCGTTGCACAGTCATCTTTGTTTTCCAGAATTCCTGAATTTAATCAGCTCTAGCTGTGTTTGATTAATTTAATGCATCAGCATTTGCATGCTGTATAGATGTTTTAGAGTTAGTTTGGTTAAAAACGTTTTGCTTTTTTAAAGAATAAATTCATGAAAACGAAAATGGGCAGACCAGACCACAGCAGAATAATTTTGGGAATAGGCACAATCAACATTGTCAGACAAGATTTCCATTACACGAGAGTAGATGTTAAAACTTCATGCTGATTTGAACTCGGCTCTCACCAAGAGAAGCACCAACTAAGACGTAGCTTTACAGTAAACTAATGTGATCCATATGTGTCTCCATCCATTTACGTTTCCTTCCATATGATGATGTAGATATCCTTCTGTCTGGTGTTAATGGCTGAAGTGTAATGCTGGCTCCAGGGATCAGCTTATTTTGCCTCCCTGGCGTATCAGCACACACAACGGCTGCGATGCTGGCTCCGGGGATCAACCACAGTGTGGCCTCCCCAGCGCATCAGCATGACAACCGTCTGGATTGAGCTAAGTAGGGTACATCTCTGGGGTTTTCAAGTGGGCACCTTCCATCCTCAGTGTTTCGTCGACTAGCCCACGACACCTCAAGAGGGCTCGACGGTGATTCTGGCGTCCCAGCATCACCCCCCTCCGTCCCCCACTCAACTCAGCCCAGCTTACTTACCTGTACATCAGCGTTTCTTTCTTTCTATTGTGCTTGAGATCCCCAGCCAGAATCTTTCCGTCTCAACCACAGCCAGTTGCTGCTCCTTTCTGCTGCTTCAGATAAGTTCTTCACTGTGCGACGCAACTCTTGGCCACTGAATCCAACGTCTCTGAGAAACCGGGTTGTAGAGTGTGCCACAAATCCTCGACAACCCACTTCCACTGGGTAAACCCGAACTCTCCATCCTCGCTGTTCCGCTTCAGTGGCTAGTTGAGCATAACGCAGTTTCTTCCTCTCATACGCCTCATCTACAGCGTCCTCCCATGGCACTGTTAACTCTAGCAGGTGAACAGGGCGTGCTGATCCAGACCACAAGACAATATCTGGTCGAAGGTTAGTGGTGGCAATCTCAGGTGGAAAAATAAGCCGTTGACCAACATCTGCCAGCATTTTCCAGTCTCTAGCAGCTTCCAGTTGTCCTGGACGAGGATTGGTTTTAACACCTTTTCTTGGTGGTTGCTCTCCTGGGCGGAGGAATGTTGTCTTTTGTGTGTAATGTTTTGATGGAACAGGTGACAACTTATTGGTCATGTTACGCTTGTCTTCCAATGCTAAGGCCAAACATCGCAGCACCTGGTCATGGCGCCAAGTAAACCGTCCTTGGCTAAGAGCCACCTTACATCCTGTCAAAATGTGCCTTAATGTTGCAGGTGATGAACACAAAGGACATGAGGGATCCTCTCCTACCCAGAGGTTTAGGTTCTGTGGTGATGGGAGAACATCATATGTTGACCTGATGAGGAAACTGATCCTGCTCTGTTCCATTAACCATAGGTCTTGCCAGCCAATCTTGCGTTGTTCCACACTCTCCCATCTCATCCATTCTCCCTGCTTGGCCTGGGAAATGGCCTTTATACACCTCATCCTCTCCTCCTGCTTTTGCACCTCGTTGACTACCAGCTTCCTCCTTTGAGCTGGGGCTGCCTTGTGCCATGTAGGAGGAGCTGAACTGAAACCAAGACCCCCTCTTCCATGCTGAACTTGCCCCATGATATCACCAATTCGAAGGGCAGCCTTTGCATCTTCCACAGCTTTCTTTGCCGCCCACTTTCTTCCAGTTTTCAACACAGGTGCTGCCTCCCTTACGCATTTATCGCGTGACTCTACTAATGTCATTTCCAGTCTGACCTTGGCGCACTTAAACTCCTCGGTTAGAGCAGAGACTGGTAGCTGCAGTATTCCTTTACCATAAAGTCCCACTCTGCTGAGGCAGCGTGGAACTCCCAACCATTTCCTGATATATGAAGGAGGCTGAGGACTGAACTGTATAGTTTTCAATGAATTTTTAAGAAGTGGTCTGTGGATTTTGTCATACTGGGTGAACAGATCAATTATTACACCTGTAAAAAATGTGTTTGTTTGCGCGGCTGGGGTATTTTGCATGTGTTTATGAAACCGCAACTAAAATACAAGTCCTTTACATTAGTAGGGTTGTTCAAAATACAATTGACCTCTTAGTATTATTGTACATTTGCATATTTTAACTACATTGATGATTTTATTTAGACAAACAACTGGGATTTTATTGTGCTAAGTATAGGTGGTTAAAGGGTTTATGGTGTGATGTGTTTTGTGTGAACAATCCTTTATCTGAAAATAACAAAAATTACTTATTTTGTAACACAATTATTATGCTAAACTCTTAGCCTTTCAAGATACATTTCTGTCTGTAACATTAAGCAAATTAGTTTGAGTTTATTGATTTTGAACTGGAGCATATATGTGCGAGTATGCAATTTTTTAAAACTCTGATTTCGCCTCAGTTGCATTACTTGGACTGTTTTCCTTTGTAACTGCTATGTGTTAAGGCCTAGAAGCAAGATCTCTATATCAAATATAAAATTAAATGCCACAAAATTACCTCTCTTATGGTTAAGGTATCTGAAAGAAACTATCAGGGAGTTTCACTGTTGAGAAAGTGAAATATACTATGACTTCCATCAATAAAATTGTAAATCAATGGTTAAATGCATTATTTTGTTTTGTGGTATCCATTACTGTACATCCAACCCAATTGATTATCGGTAAAAGGGCCTCTGTATGGTCAATAACAAAATCTGCTTAGAAATAGGCCAAGGAATTGTGAATTCACTGAAATGGACCCCGTGACCCGAGTCCCAATTTTTGTGACTCGATTACAACACTGCCAGAGGATGGAGGATGGAGGAAGAACGAAGCGCAACCACTGAGCGCCTTTTCATTTAGTTGTACCTTTTTTTCCAAAGGCTAGAATAACCATTTCGTCCCTTGAGTTATATGTATTTCCATACATATCTTCAAATACATCATTCAAAGAATCCTTTTTTTTCTTTTTTTTTTTAAAAAGAGTGGCCAGTTATGTTTTGTATTTTCAAACATGCCCAATTTGGCTGTGCTCAATCAGAGCGTTTTAGTGCACTGTAGAATCTCAGGACAGATCATACCAATTTTAATATTCCATCATTGTTTATTGTAAAGGCTGGTATTGCTTTGAAGCGAATACCCCGGAAATACTTACATCAATTCTAACATAACACTGACATGGTCAGTTTGCACAGGAGTAAAAAGACACAGGACGTTTGAGTTTTTACAGAAGGTCCCAATGTCCTGTTAAAAAATCAGGAGGACCTCTGAGGTAATGATCTTGGATAAAGAGAAATGGATGGTTCGCACGGGACTCAAGTTCACTGATGTTGGTAAAAATTCAGAATCCACCAGTTTATGTGATGATTTTTTAGTCCTGTATGAATCAGGCTTAACTCTCAGTACATATACCCCTGCACATGTGTTTATTTATTTATTTATATTTGTCTTTCACATTTCAAAATTCTGATATTCAAACTAAAGCTTTTGGGATAGAGGCTACAATAGACACGTGATTAATACAGCTCTAAAGAGAACTGAGACTGAGAAATCGTGAAGAGCTCCTGACAACTAAAAACACTAATGTAGGAACATCTGTGTTTCTTTTGTTACAGAGTTTAATCATATGTCTAATGACATTAAAAAAGATAATACATAAACATTGGAATATACTGGCGTGTGACCCTCAACTCCACTCCTTCATTACAGCTTTACCAAAAATTTGGTTTAGAAGAGGAAGAAATGTGAAACACAAATTTGTTTCCTCTATATCAGATACAGTTAATTGGCTAAATAAATCTATTGATATCCATGGTAATGATCAATGTGTCCACTGTCCTAACACATATAATATCAAATATTTTACGCACCCGCATTCTGGACGTAGATTTCAAATAAAAAAGTTTTATTAATTCTTCATCAAGTCTTAAATTTATAGGGATGTGTGACAGGTTGGCTGAGTGGTCTGATGTCAGACAGAAGCAGGAACAAAATACTGACACCAGGCACTGCAGTTCAAAAGAAAGAATCGGCTGGCCGCCGTTTTAATTAACAATTAACAAAAATAAATAAAAGGCTTGAACAAAAAAACCACTTGCTCACAGAGCAAAAATAAAAAGGTTAAACGGAACAAAATCACGAACACAAAGTATAAATAAACTATACAGGTCAGGCTGGGCAGTAGCCTTCACTGATCCTGTATGTTATAATTTAGTTTCGTTTTAAGTTTCGTTCCTCTCGCTCTCTCCTTCCAACACCCACCTCGAGTGCCGAGAGCTGCAGGCTTTTTATATCATGATCTGCACGGGTTTATTAATTGTGTTGTGGATGGGTACCCATCCACGCTAAACAAAACAATCGGCTACGCCGTCCTAATACAAAACAATAACATACGGCGCTTCACCGACATAAAAATAAACAAACACAAAACAATCTGCACAGGGGCGGAGGGGGGGACCCCGATCTAAAAATAAATAAACAAAACAATGTACAGGGCATCTCATCCTGTTATATATCCCCCCCCCCCCCCTTGTGCAACGCACACATGGCCCCAATGGCCACCTCCCCCCTCAGTCTCAAAGTCCCGGAAGAGGGGAAGCAAGGTGTCCATGGGGGTGGCCATGGTGGGAGGTCCGGCACCCCCCCCATTCTTCGTGGCTGGCAGCTCCCTCTTCCGGGGCTCCCGCCACACACTATCCTGCCGCGAAAGTGCGGCTGGGGGAGCTGGTCTCCTGACCTCCCCCCCCCCCCTTCATGGCCGGCAGCTCCCCTCCGTGGGGCTCCGGCCACCGTGCTTCCTGCTGCAAAAAAGTGGCTGGGGGAGCTGGTCTCCTGACCTCCCCCCCTTTCTTCATGCCCGGCAGCTCCTCTTCATGGGGCTCCGGCCACAGTATAGCGACTCCAGGCGAAGCAGGACCCTCGACGACCCCAGGCGAAGCAGGACCCTCGACTACCCCAAGCGAAGCAGAGCGCCCGGCGACCCCAGGCGAAGCAGGACCCTTGACGACCCCAGGCGAAGCAGGATCCTCGACGACCCCAGGCGACGGTAGCAGCAGCGGCCCCTCGGGAGGCGACGGCAGCAGCAGCAGACCCCCGGGAGGCGACGGCAGCAGCAGCGGACCCTCGGGAGGCGACGGCAGCAGCAGCGGACCCTCGGGAAGCGACGGCAGCAGCAGCGGACCCTCGGGAGGCGACGGCAGCAGCAGCGGACCCTCGGGAGGCGAACTCGGGAGGGGAGCCCCCGGCCATGGAGGCGGCAGCGGGAGCTCCACTTCTCCCTCGTACCCTGTACCTTGTGTGGAGCAAAAGGCAGCCCCAGGCGATGCGGAGCAACAGGCAGCCCCAGGCGATGCGGAGCAACAGGCAGCCCCAGGCGATCCAGGCATGGCATCCCTGAGTGGAGCGGGCGTGGCATCCTTGGGCGGTGCGAGGCTGGCATCCTTGGGCGGTGCGAGGCTGGCATCCCTGGGCGATGGCAAACTGGCATCCCCGGGCGATTCACGACAGGGCGGCAGCGGTCCCTCAGGAGGCGACGACGGCAGCGGACCCTTGGGAGGCGACTGCAGGAGCGGAGCCAGGACCAGCGGCGGTGCTAGGGTTGGCCCTCTTCTTAGCAACTGCGACCCGGCGGTTTTCCCCCTTGCTCGTTTTAGCAGCCTGTACAAGGGCAGCTGCGGACCGCCAGCCTTCTGTTTCGGTCCGTCCTGTCGTGAAGGGAGAGGCAGCTCCTGCTCCTCTCCCTCAGGTGGTGGTGGAGGCAGAGACAGCTCCTGCTCCTCTCCCTCAGGTGGTGATGGTGGAGGCAGAGTCAGCTCCTGCTCCTCTCCCTCAGGTGGTGATGGTGGAGGCAGAGGCAGCTCCTGCTCCTCTCCCTCAGGTGGTGATGGTGAAGGCAGAGGCAGCTCCTGCTCCTCTCCCTCAGGTGGTGGAGGCAGAGGCAGCTCCTGCTGTTCTGCTCCTTGCGAAGGCGGCAGGGGCTCCTCCCCTTCTGGCTGAGAAGGCGGCAGGGGCTCCTCCCCTTCTGGCTGCAGCCGTGAAACCAGCAGGCATGCTCCCTCTGCTGGTGGCGGCGATGGAGGCGGAACCAGCAGGCATGCTCCCTCTGCTGGTGGTGGTGGGAGCGACACACAGTCCTCCCATGGAGGTGGAGGTGGAACCAGCAGGAACTCTCCCTCTGCTGGCGGAGGTGGGACCAGCAGACACTCTCCCTCTGCTGGTGGCTGCGGTGGAGACAAAGACAGCTCCTGCTGCTCTGCTCCGGCCGTTGGAGGTGGTGGAGGCAGGACCAGCAGGCACTCTCCCTCTACTAGTGGGACTGGGCACAGCAAGCACCCCTCTGGTAGGAGGGGGCAGTTGAGTGGGGTATGCCCCTGCTCTCCGCAGATGGGGCACCAGCAAGACGCCTCTACAGAGCGGAGGATGGTCTCCCAGCTGATCTCCTCTGGTGATGGTGGTGGGATCAGCAGGCACTCTTCCTCTGTTGGTGCAAGCTTGGGAGGTGGGCATTCAGGCTCTTCACTCCTGGGCGTTGAGGACACCTGGTTATGGTCGACTGCCCAGAACCATTCGGCAGCATCCCCAACCAGGCCCTGGTTCCAGGCCTCCTCGTACTGGGGATCACCGTAGGGACAGTCCTCCCTGTCATGCCCGAACTCGCCGCAGGCGTCGCACATGGGGGCCCCTTCAGCCCTCCATCGTTCCTGCTCAGCCGCCCAGTCTGGGGGTCCAAACTGACTGGGGACCCGGGTCCACCACCTCTTGCACCGCTGTTCCAGCTGCTGTGGTTGCTGCTGCTTTCTGCAGCTCTTCCTCCTCTTTCCTCTCATCCTTCTGCCTCCTCACTCCTTTCTCCACAAGTACTAATAATAAAAACGAAAAAAAAAACGAAAAAACTGCAGTACCCCACTTCTGCCTGAGTCTAGGAGGCGCTGGTGATCCCACTTCTAAGACCACGTGTGACAGATTGGCTGAGTGGTCTGACGTCAGACAGAAGCAGGAACAAAATACTGACACCAGGCACTGCAGTTCAAAAGAAAGAATCGGCTGGCCGCCGTTTTTATTAACAATTAACAAAAATAAATAAAAGGCTTGAACAAAAAAACCACTTGCTCACAGAGCGAAAATAAAAAGGTTAAACGGAACAAAATCACGAACACAAAGTATAAATAAACTATACAGGTCAGGCTGGGCAGTAGCCTTCACTGATCCTGTATGTTATAATTTAGTTTCGTTTTCAGTTTCGTTCCTCTCGCTCTCTCCTTCCAACACCCACCTCGAGTGCCGAGAGCTGCAGGCTTTTTATATCGTGGCCGAGGGGTTTAACTAATTAGTAATCATCCTATTACCCCTCGGCCACAATCTGCACGGGTTTATTAATTGTGTTGTGGATGGTTACCCATCCACGCTAAACAAAACAATCGGCTACGCCGTCCTAATACAAAACAATAACATACGGCGCTTCGCCGACATAAAAATAAACAAACACAAAACAATCTGCACAGGGGCGGAGGGGGAGACCCCGATCTAAAAATAAATAAACAAAACAACGTACAGGGCACCTCGCCCTGTTACAGGATGGAAAAGGTAACAATATCTGTAAGAGGTGGTAATATTGTAAAACAACTATTACGAAGGGAGGCCTTTTGGATACACACGTTAAATTTGGTTGAACCCAATGGTCTTAATGAGACATTAGAACTGAATTCTTATTTATGAACCAAATGGTAAGACTGATTGATAATTTTGTTGACATCGCAATTGCTCCTGAAGGTGGGAATGACTTTGGCAACATTAAATGTTAATAATGGTAGAACATAGTGATGCACAATGAGAATGGTGGTAATGCAGTTGATGTTTACAGTAATGTGTTTGGAATGTTATTTAAGGTAGACATAGTAATATATTTGCTAAATGTTATGCAATTGGTTAAGTATTTTCTGATTGACTATTCATTCCATGACTATTCATTATATGGAATGAATTGCTGTGATTTTATGTAATTGAATTAGTAACTGCTGATTGGTTACGAGTACTGTATATAAGTAAATGATTCACAGTGTTGTTACCATTTACTAAGTGTGTAACCTGATGAAGACACTGAAGTGTCGAAATGCGTTGTTTGTTTTACGCTAAAAAACAGATGGATATAAATAAATAATGATTGATTTTAATGGGATACCGAGTATTTCACCTTTTATTGAACTGCTTGCAATTTAAAGAATCTATAGGAGTGTGCTGCCATACTAGTTTCTGGTACTGGGGACAAGTGGATACAACCACTGTATCGGAGACAATCGCTCAAATTGTTTATTCCTTTGTGGTAAGCACCTCGTCACGATAAACTTTTGGTGCACGAATGACTTTTTGATAATATATATATACAGACGTGCTCAAATTTGTTTGTACCCCTCCACAAAAAACGAAGAATGCACAATTTTCTCTGAAATAACTTGAAACTGACAAAAGTAATTGGCATCCACCATTGTTTATTCCATATTTAATAGAAATCAGACTTTGCTTTTGATTTTTTATTCAACATAATATTGTAAATAAGAAAACAAATGAAAATGGCATGGACAAAAATGATGGGACCGCTAACCTAATATTTTGTTGCACAACCTTTAGAGGCAATCACTGCAATCAAACATTTTCTGTAGCTCTCAATGAGACTTCTGCACCTGTTAACAGGTAGTTTGGCCCACTCTTCCTGAGCAAACTGCTCCAGCTGTCTCAGGTTTGATGGGTGCCTTCTCCAGACTGCAAGTTTCAGCTCTTTCCATAGATGTTCGATAGGATTCAGATCAGGACTCATAGAAGGCCACTTCAGAATAGTCCAATGTTTTGTTCTTATCCATTCTTGGGTGCTTTTAGCTGTGTGTTTTGGGTCATTATCCTGTTGGAGGACCCATGACCTGCGACTAAGACAGAGCTTTCTGACACTGGGCACCCTGTGCCAGGCGCAGCAAAGCAGCCCCAAAACATAACCGAACCTCCTCCATGTTTCACTGTAGGTATGGTGTTCTTTGAAAGCTTCATTTTTTCGTCTGTGAACATAGAGCTGATGTGACTTGCCAAAAAAGCTCCAGTTTTGACTCATCTGTCCAAAGGACATTCTCCCAGAAGGATTGTGGCTTGTCAATATGCATTTTAGCAAATTCCAGTCTGGCTTTTTTATGTTATTCTTTCAAAAGTGGAGTCCTCCTGGGTCTTCTTCCATGGAGCCCACTTTCGCTCAAAAAGCGACGGATGGTGCGATCAGAAACTGACGTACCTTCACCTTGGAGTTCAGCTTGTATCTCTTTGGCAGTTATCCTTGGTTCTTTTTCTACCATTCGCACTATCCTTCTGTTCACTCTGGGGTCGATTTTCCTCTTGCGGCCGCGCCCAGGGAGGTTGGCTACAGTTCCATGGACCTTAAACTTCTTAATAATATTTGCAACTGTTGTCACAGGAACATCAAGCTGCTTGGAGATGGTCTTGTAGCCTTTACCTTTACCATGCTTGTCTATTATTTTCTTTCTGATCTCCTCAGACAACTCTCTCCTTTGCTTTCTCTGGTCCATGTTCAGTGTGGTGCACACAATGATACCAAACAGCACAGTGACTACTTTTCTCCATTTAAATAGGCTGAATGACTGATTACAAGATTGGAGACATGTGTGATACTAATTAAAGAAACTAATTAGTTTGAAATATCACTATAACCCAATTATTTATTATCTTTTCTAAGGGGTACCAACAAATGTGTCCAGGCCATTTTAGAATATCTTTGTAGAATAAGCAATAATTAATCTCTTTTCACAGCTTCTTTGCTTTATTCTATGACATACCAAAGGCATGCAAGTATACATGATAAAATAGCTTTTAATTTCATCACTTTTCAGGAGGAATGAAGCATTATTTCAATGAGCTGTAAGGGTACCAACAAATTTGAGCACGTCTGTATATACATATATAAATCAGTGGCAGCTGGTGGTCAAAAAAAATGTGGAGGCAGAAAAAAAAGGAGAGGTCTTGGGTTCCCCCTTAAACCACCAGCAGCAGAAGAATCTTATTATTCTATTCTGATTGACAACACCTTTCACATCTTCTTAACGTTTTGCCCCAATTCAAAGCTGTTGAAACCATTTTCTCCACCAGCCAGTAGTCCACCGGAATTTATTCTAATAAACTTAACTGTTACACACTGCCAACGTATGTTTAAAATACAACATTAATATAGCAGTTAGATTTCACAACCACGTCAATTTAACATCATTTGCATAAAATAGTTTGGGGGGAGACAGGACCTACCGAATTCCTGAGCCAGGAATAGCCTTCTGAATGAATAAGAGATAGGCAATCCTGGATGCAGCTGGTTCTCAAGGTCGGATGTGGAAAAAGAGAATAATTATAATTAAACCAGTAATACAGACAAACTCTACTGCAAGCCAGCCCTCTGACGCAAGTGGAACCACTGACGACTTAATCATACCCAGCATCGACTGCAAGACGAAAATGAGTATTACCAGTTCAATTGAAAGAGATTTAACAGAATCTATATGTGGCAATGTAATACATATATAAGCAGAGCGCGAGAGTTATAAAGTGACAGGGTGTGGTCATCGTTGTACTGCAGAAACCAGGGGCAAGTGTAAAAGCAGATTGAAATAATTTCATAGACAGAGTGAAAATAATTGAAGCGATCTACTTAATTGAAATTGGTGCTAGAATAAATATAGAATGAATAAGAACAAATATAATGGGTGTTAAGTTTAGGTGCCGTGGATTCTAATTAAGGGATTGTGACAAAGCGGCTGAGTGGGAACAGGTGCAGGAGTGATGCAGTGCGGTAATTAAACAGACAGAGCCTTGTAATCCAGTTTGGAACAGTGAACTTTATAGTGACATTCCAGAAACTTCTGGGCTCGATGGCAGCAGCTTCCAAGACTCTCCCTTTGTGTCTCCTGCGCATGCGCCCTTCCGCAGGTCTGGTTCACAGTCGGGTTTTTCAGCTCGCGTTGTCTAAAGGCGCTCTCAGTCAGTCACGGGTGTCCTTGACATTCCGACCCATCGAGTTTTGCTTTTGTGGATGAGGAACAAAAAAGTGACAAGAAATAGATATCTACAATTATTTATTTCAGCATTTTTTTTGCAAAACTCCAAAAATGCTAATTAAAAAAGTATTCATTCCCTGACAAGGAAAATGAAATGACTAGCTAGTTGAGACATCTTTAGCAATAATAATCTCTTTTAAACGATTAGGATATTTGTCAATGAGCTTTTGGCATGATTCTTTAGTGATTTTTGACCATTCTTCAACGCAAAATTGTTCCAGTTCATTCAGATTCCAAGGACTTCTCTTGTGCACAGCCTTCTTCAACTCATACCAAAGATTCTCAATTGGATTTAGAACAGAACTTTGACTAAGCCAATCCAGAACCTTTAACCATTCTGAAGTAGATTTTGATGTGTGCTTTGGATCGTTGTTGTGTTAGAATGTCCAGTTGAGCTTTAAACCAATTTTTGTAGTGGAGGGTTTCAGATGATTGGCCAATATCTTTTGGTATATTATGGTATCCATTTTACCATGTATTGGAACTAAATTTCCTGTGCCATTAGAGGAAAAACAGCCCCGCAGAAGGATATTACCATTTCCATACTTGACAGTAGGTATGGTGTTCTTTTCTTTGTACGCCTCACCTGACTTTCTCCAATTGTAACGACTATCAGTGTGACCAAATAGCTCGATTTTTGTTTCATCACTTCCACCTCAGCCACTGACTCATTGTGTGACCCTGAGCAAGTCACTTAACCTCCTTGTGCTCCGTCTTTCGGGTGAGACGTAGTTGTAAGTGACTCTGCAGCTGATGCATAGTTCACACACCCTAGTCTCTGTAAGTCGCCTTGGATAAAGGCGTCTGCTAAATAAACTAATAATAATAATCACTTCACAAAACCTTTTACCAGGACTCATATCCATCATTCAAATGCTGTTTTGCAAACTTTAAGCCATTGTCCTTGTGACATTTTCGTAAGTGGCTTTTTACTTGGCCTGCGACCATTGAGACCTTCACCATGCAATACTCAACCTGTGGTTGAAATGGAAACCCCAGTCCCACTTGCAGCCAACTCACTTTGGCAGTCAATCTCGGATTGTTATTAACTTTCCTCACAATTCTTCTGCTTGTTCTTGGTGACAGAACCTTCTTTCTTCCAGACCGAGGGACAGTAACATGAGTCTTGTACTTCTTGATAATAGAAACAATAGTTGAAATTGGGATACTCAAATGCTTGGAAATCTTCTTGTATCCTTCTGCAGCTTTATGGTAATAAATAATTTCTGCCTAAGGTCTTCAGATAACTCTTTACTTTTTCCCATATTGACTTATTGGTAATGACAGCAATCATCCTATGCCTAACCCTTTTATACTCTCTAAAAATGTTCACCCACAATCCAGCATTTTCTAGACTTTTCTAGAATTTGTTGTGGCAAGACTACCACTACACTATAGTGTACCACTACATTACCAGTGATAAACATGCTAAGTGTCATGCAAACAAGTATGTCCAGAAGATTTCACAACATTGAGTATCAAACATCACTTGCAGAAGCTTTTATTCTGGATTCTCGCTTTAAAAAGCGTGATTTTACTGACGATCGGGCAGTCAGAAATATCACTGCAGCAGCTGGGTGAATGAGTGTTGCCTCTAGTGGTACTACTGAGCCAACAACAGAAACAAGAGATAATGAAACAAACTGCGACACAAACTCAAACAGCAATGTTTTGGAAAGACTTTGATGACTGTGTGTCACATCTTGTTTCATCAAATAATCCCATGTCAGAAGCAATCATTAAAGTAAGATCCTTTCCAGAACAGTACACCCATTAATGTGGTGGAAAGATCATTCTCTGGTATACCAGAGGCTGTCACAAGTCATGAAGACAAAACTGCATGGTGGCCACATCTGTACCACACTGTGAACACATTTTCTCCAAGACAGGTCAGATTATTACTGAAAGAAGGAAGCCCTGCCCTGCCAAAGTGCATCAAATTGTGTTTCTAAATGCAAACCTTGCTTAAAAGAATTGTTGTTACCTGACTCTTCAACAGGGAATGCAAGAGCCGAATTGAAGTTGATCTGTTAGAGGTTTTTTTTTTTTTTTATATGAAGTGTATTGCTATTCTGATTGCTACTAGTCTCCATACCAGTGACTGGAACTGGATTTTAACAATGGGTGCAATTCAGGGTAATCAATAACAGCATTGTGCTTTTGCAACATCTAATTTCTCTAATGAGCTTTTTATGCCAGGGAGCCTGTGAATCCAACTAAAACATAGGCTGGGAAAATTCCCAGTAAACAGGATAAATATGACACCGTTCTGATCAACCAGACTTTGAAAGTAATAAGACTAAAGGGACAAAAAGTTAGTATGCAAAACACACATAGAAGATATTAATAAAAGGTTGTTAAAAACTTTATCGAAACCCCGGACGTCTCGCTAGCTCCTGCGACAGGAAATCTAAATAAACCATATGATATGGTTTAATTAGATTTCCAGAAAGTTTTTGACAAAGTCCCGCATAAAAGATTAATTCTCAAACTGAATGCAGTAGGGATTCAAGGAAATGCATGCACATGGATTAGGGAGTGGTTAACAGGTAGAAAACAGAAAGTACTGATTAGAGGAGAACCCTCAAAATGGAGTGAGGTAACCAGTGGTGTACCACAGGGATCAGTATTAGGTCCTCTGCTATTCCTAATCTACATTAATGATTTAGATTCTGGTATAGTAAGCAAACTTGTTAAATTTGCAGACAACACAAAAATAGGAGGAGTGGCAAACACTGTTGCAGCAGCAAAGGTCATTCAAAATGATCTAGCCAGCATTCCGAACTGGACAGACACATGGCAAATTACATTTAATAGAAAAAAGTGTAAGGTACTGCACGCAGGCAATAAAAATGTGCATTATAAATATCATATGGGAGAAACTGAAATTGAAGGAATCTATCAAAAAGACCTAGGAGTTTATGTTCTCAAATGTCTTCATCTAGACAATGCGGGGAAGCTATAAAAAAAGGCCAACAAGATGCTTGGATATATTGTGAGAAGTGTTGAATTTAAATCAAGGGAAGTAATGTAAAAACTTTACAATGCATTAGTAAGACCTCATCTAGAATATTGTGTTCAGTTCTGATCATCCCTTTACAAAAAGCATATTGCTGCTCTAGAAAGAGTGCAAAGAAGAGCGACCAGAATTATTCCGGGTTTAAAAGGCATGTCGTATGCAGTGGATTGCACAATCACTTCACGTGCAGGTAAAACGTGTACTAGTATTTGGGCACGAGGAGAGCACAAAGCAATTCACGTGCAGACTGCTGAGATTCAATTGAATGATTGATTAGCAATCGTGTCTCGGTACACCTGCATAAGAGAGTCAGTGTTTCAAACACAATGGGTTGGGGTTCGCAGTAGAGAACGGGAGAGGAGAAATAACTAAAATCCAAAGGAATAACAACTGCTACTCGTGCGGGTCCTTGTTTGGGTTCATCCACTGTTCTTTTGTCTGTTTTGGCCAACATTCTGTGTTTTGTTAAATCTTTTTATTTATTATTAAATCAGTGCATTTCATATCCCAGCACTGTTGTCTGTCTGTCTGTCTTCCTGGCCTGACGTCACCACAAAGCCATCTCGTCACACCCTGGTTTTGGAATTAGAGTGTTAATGGTGACTTCTGAGTCGACCCTTACAACACAAGCATAGAAGTGAAACTCTCCCTCAAGTAGCTGGGTGAAAAAATTGTACTGGATTTATGTATGGTAACGCGAAAGGCAGCCTTTTGGCTTAGCCTTGTAGCATTCCAGTCGTTCTGCAATATTGCCCTTGCGACGGCTTTGGTACACTCACCCATATGGTAATGTTTGCATTTCGTACTTAAGAGTACGTTAGTTACCTAAAATAATTTGGTATTCACTGCATTGCTGGCTGTGTGGGTGTCTCTGCACAGGTAACACCAATTTAAATTGATCTTTAAGATTGGTCTGGTGCACCATTAAACTGCAGTTTCTCATGACAACTTGTCTTGTGACTGGCAAATGTTTATGACCGAGCATAAATCATTATCTTGCCTTTCTCTTGATTTTCAAGGTTATGTTTATCTTTGCAAAGCTGTGTCATTTTCTGGCCAGTGACTAATCACAAAAGCTACTTTTTTGTGGTGTGGTGTTTATTTTCTGGATATGGATAAATCAAGTTTGGCAGCCATGTTGTACCAGAGGTCAAGTTGATGCCACATTTTGGTTGGTGTATTTAAATGTAACTAATAAGTCTGAATCTCAAAACGGTATCGACAGTGTACACCATGGAACTTGACAGAGAATCACAGAATACAGCTTTGTACCAGAAAAGACAATGAGCCCTATTCACAAAACATGATGCCATATTTGAAAATATTTTAATATAAAATTATTTTGAAAGTGTTGTCAGGTTTTGTTTAACAATTTAATGAATATCAAAGTTATTTACTTTTAAAAATCGGAGTGATATATTTGTGAATAGGGCCCAGTATATGTGTGAAAGCTGTATCTTTTCCTACTTTCATAGATATTTTTACTCCAGTATATTGCAAATCACCAAATACATTTTTTACGTATATTTGTGAGGCTCCAGCTAGACAAACTTGATGGCTAGAAATAGTGACAGAATTGCTTACTAGGGCAGAGGGATTTAAAAACACTGAAACATATTAAAATCACTGCTTCATGTATAAAGGCATTTATTGAAGTGCCCCCCCCCCCCGGATGGAATTGCACCATATCTATAAAACAATGAACAATTACAAGCTTTGTACAGTAGTCCAACTCGCTATCAACTTGATTTGTTTTATATAAGCTAGTCACTGTTCCACATCATTTTGTTATACCCACCCTCCTGAAAAATGTTTTACATCGACATCAAGCTGTCTGCATTGTTGTAAAATGCTATACTAAACTGTTGTTACAACTAAGATAGGATTAGGCTTGAAAAAACAAGGAAGTTCGATTTTTCTTATACAGTATCATCAACTGGCTCATATACTTTGCACTATAACCTTGCATTTTATACTTTCAAATCTCAAGTAAAAACACATGGACATTTTCAATGTTATAGTGAATAACTTTGGCACTGTTTTACATAAACATTTGTATTATTTTTTTATTTTATTTTTGTTTTATGTGTTCATGTGCTAACTATCATGATATAGAGAGTATTTAAAAATATTAATTTGCAATCACATAATATTCCCTTTTATAGGTAACAAACTAGGGCCACAGTTGCAGCAGTCTGGTACTGAATCCAGAGTGCAAACCTGGCATATGCCACTTAAAGCACTGTTTAACTAGCCAGTGCATACCTATTGGGAAAGATACTGGGAAGTCACTTCCATACTTACAAAACATACAGTCAAAGGACATGAGTATCTAATAAAAATGAAATCAATAGTTAAGATTTTTTTATTATTATTCTAGGTAGTGTTATCAAACCACAACTTCTGTTATGAATATGAAAAAAATGGAATGACAGTACGAAAGACAATGTTGCTTTTTTGTCTTTTGTATATGAATATAAAAAAAAGAAAAAGAAATTCACCCAAAAAGAAAAATAAATCAAATGTTTAAACATTTTGAAGTAACTATAAAAGGGCAAAAGGACAAGTTAAATATTGATTAACATCAGTAGCATCCAGCGCTAAAGCAGGCTCAGCAGCATCAAGTCCTTGCTTTTCCAGCTACTGTTCCATTTTGGTGTGTGAGGCCATTTCATCAGCTTTGTCCATTCTTTCAGACAATGCAAATTATTATTAGAAATAGAAGATAATTTCAGGTGTACATAATAGAAAATATAGCAAGTTCATATACAGCAGGTTGGAAAAGAAATGACATGGCATCTATGCTTTCTTCTGTAAAATGAAGGCGCCTTAGGACAGCTTCTTTGTTGTTTTCTCTTGAATGACAGCACCATGTTCACACACTACATAAATACACTGCTGCTGAGGAGTCTACCGATCTTGAGGGACCCAGGATTGCAATGTCTGTACATTCTATAGGATGAAAATGTAATATCCATAGGGAATGCAGTGAAATAAATACAGAATAAAGATCTTTATTCCACTGGCATCAGATACTCACTACATGTTCTCACTTCCACAACTGGAACAAGATGGAACATTGAGGTATATAGTTGGATGGAGTAGTAATTTTTTCAAATCAAATAATGTCCTCATATCTCTGTCTTTAGTATGTGCTGGATTTTTACTGATTTATTTTCTTCTTTTTTTTACTGCTGTAGATTCAGTGTGAACTTCCACTGCTGAGTCAGTGATGGACTACAGATTTCTACTGTCAGACCACCATTCCTGGCATTTCGACTGTCCAAACAGAGGTTGCTTCCTACATGTCTCAACTTGGAGTTGTTTTCAATCTGCTCCCATTTCTATATAAAAAGAGATACACACAAAACACAATAATTAGGGAAGCAATAGCACACGTATATGTTATCACAGACACATAACAGCTGCATATTATCAATTATCAGTATTTCTAAATTTTCAGAATTGCTAGATAAACAGCTAATAGGATGTTGTTAGGGTGCACAGATGTTGTTTATTAATACACTGGGTTGCGTTTAGAGTAAAGAATGAATGGTTCAGAAGGGTAAATTCAGTTGTATTGTTTTTTTATTCATATTTCAAGGTCCACCTGGGATTTGCTGACAGACCACAAGAGGTCCCCAAACCACAGGTTGGGAACCTCAGAATTAGAAGCAAGACTCTTCCAAAGCCACAAGGCAATTCATATGAAGATCTACAAGAATATCTACTTCCCAGGTTTTCCTATTTCATATACCCCTCTATACTGTATGTTTTCCATCTGTAACTTTCATCTGTAACACAATTCAACATTCTGAGATAAAAGTGTAAGAAAGTCAATTTGACAAACACTTTGGCAAACACCTTCATCAGTGTTATGATTTGATTAGTTGTGGTGGTATTTCATATCATAAGAAAATTATGAAACTAGAAAACACTAGGTTATTATCATAACCCTGGTTCCTTGAAATAGAAATGTATCCATTACCAAATGGGATAGATCTCTTATAGCCCGAATGATCTCAGCACTTATATCAAAGCTGCTCTTTAAGAGCCCTGTCTGCATCAGGAGATAAACACGACTGTCACATAAGGGTCAGCGTCATTTTCTCTTCAGGTCTGCTGCATTGGAGTGAATGCAGCAATCTTGAAGGGTAATGGTTACATTTCCATTTCAGGGAACCATAGTTATGATAATAACGTTCCCTTTCAAGTACGAAATTATTATTATTATTATTTTATTTCTTAGCAAATGCCCTTATCCAGGGTGACTTACAATTGTTACAAGACATCACATTATTTTTTACACATTATTCTTACATACAATTACCCATTTATACAGTTGGGTTTTTACTGGAGCAATCTAGGTAAAGTACCTTGCTCAAGGGTACAGCATAAGTGTCCCCCACCTGGGATTGAACCCACGACCCTCCGGTCAGGAGTCCAGAGCCCCAACCACTACTCCACACTATGTAATGGGATACAATACCCAAGCCGTCACAAGTGAAGGACTTGCAGCACCGGCAGATGTGCTAAAAAGGAAGATAAACTGCCTTTAGCATTCTAGCCGAGGACCAATAAGGGTCCATGGCATATGTATATACTGCAAGGTTACACTGAGTAACCTCAGCATTTAACACCAAAAGTCCAATTAAGGCGTGTGGCTAACTACCCCAGGACTTAAGTGGAACCTGGGTTGAAAGATTCTGTGGTCACCACCTCTCTCCTCGAGACACTGCCCAAGCACAGGTGAGCTGGTTGTTTCCACCACGAGAGAGCTTCCAAACAGTGACGGGAGACAGTGAGCAGGTGGTGCCAGTCCACGACAGGGTTAAGGACCCTGTGGTTGAACCAGGCTTGGAGAGGGTGAAGGGGTGAACCTGAGATGCTGCTGTCATCAGGCCCCGAAGCCTCTGGAAGGTCAGTACCCTTACTGCTGCATTGGGATGAAAAAACTCCAAGCAGACAGTTAGCCTCTGGATCCTGTCGTCCGACAAAGTGGCTATCATGTGTACGAAATCGAGGCTTATGCCGAGATAAACAACCCTTTGAGAGGGTGTCAACTGACTACTGAGTGGTTCACTGTGAAGCCTAGCTGTTGGGTGGTGTCTGGTGACCAGTCCCGTGTGCAACACTGCCTGTGCTGGTGACTCAGCACATATTAGCCAGTCGTCCAGGTAATTGAGCACTCTGATGTATTCAATGAATACTGAATATTGAATACATCAGAGAACACAAAAAACATTCCTGCACAATGCAGTGGCACACTCAGTCTGATTACACACAATGCAGTGTTTCCTGCATCCTTGCACGATCCACGCTGCGTACGTGCCTAATCACGTGAGACGTGATCAAATTCAAATTCAAAAACAGCTTTATCCTGCCATTGCACTTGATCAAGTACCGTATTACAAGTAGTCAGTTTGCCCCAAAATGATTCTTATAAGTGGGTTGCTTGATTCTTACAAGCAGAGTATTTTACATTGGTTAGTATAGGAATGATTTTGTCCCAGTGGTTTTGATCACTATATGCGGTTGATTCTTATAAACAGTGATTCTTAAACGAAGTGCACTGTTTTAGTATTTAATGAATTAATTCAAGATAAGTATGGTAGACATATTCTTTGAGTTGCAACATAGAGTTCCTGGGATGTCCTGTTCCAATGTCTGGAGTTTGTGGAAGTGCACATATATGTTGTGGTCTGTATTACATATTGCCAATCATTTGGAGTAGTGGTTGGGGCTCTGGACTCTTGACCGGAGGGTCGTGGGTTCGGTCCCAGGTGGGGGACACTGCTGCTGTACCCTTGAGCAAGGTACTTTACCTAGATTGCTCCAGTAAAAAAAAACACAACTGTATAAATGGGTAATTGTATGTAAAAATAATGTGATATCTTGTAACAATTGTAAGTCGCCCTGGATAAGGGCGTCTACTAAGAAATTAATAATAATAATAATAATAATAATAATAATATTAATAATAATAATAATAATATTAATAATAATAATAATAATAATAATAATAATAAACAGAGAAAATGTGAATTTGTATGCATGCTTAAAGTTGAACTCACCTGTCTGCTGTCATTCTCTCTACATCCTTGCAGTTTTAATCGAGAACCGGAGGCTCTGTCTACAACAGTCAAGCACAGGTCCATGTGTTTAACTGACTTATCTTTAGTCAACGCCCATTCCTGAAAGGAAATGGATAAAAAATATTTTTTAAATATAAAACGATTTAGCTGCACTATAAATACATAATGTATTATATAGCATGCTTAGAAGATGTTTTCATTTAACAGTATGTGAAAAATGTCGATAACAAATTAGATTTTGCAATCACAATAAACCTACATTAACCTGGACTGGTACTCAAACTAGGGAAAAACATTTAGAAAATGTTGTACATTCCCTCAGGTTCCCCAGACAGGCTTTTCTTTACTGGCTCATTTCACAGGTTATCAATGAACAGAAAAAGCAGACATGACAGATGTTCCAAATGTATACCAGTGTTGAACATTTTAACTCCTAAAAACATCACTGCCGAACAGTGACATGATGGGACTGGAGCAACCAGCTCACCAACAACTGTGGCCTTGTTGTGAAGGAAACGGGACAGAAGTGGCCGCTGTTAAGTCACAAATGTACACTTTTTTTTTTTATAAATGTAGTCGGTGCCAATTATTTTTTATTATTTTTTCCCAATTTAGAATGGCCAATTATTTTTTAGGCTCAGCTCACCGCTACCACCCCTGCGCTGACTCAGGAGGGCGAAGACGAACACACGCTGTCCTCCGAAGCGTGTGCCGTCAGCCGACCGCTTTTTTTCACACTGCAGGCACACCATGCAGCCAGCCAAGAGCTACAGCGTCGGAGGACAACGCAGCTCTCGGGCAGCTTACAGGAAAGCTCGCAGGCGCCCGGCCAGACTACAGGGGTCGCTGGTGCGCGGCGAGCCGAGGACCTAACCCTCCCCCCCCCCGGGTGACGCTCGGCTAATTGTGCGCCGACCCTGGGAGCTCCCGTCCACGGTCGGCTGTGGAATAGCCTGGACTCGAACCGGCGACGTTCAGGCTATAGAGCGCATCCTGCATTCCACGCGGAACGCCTTTACCGGATGCGCCACTCAGGATCCCACAAATGTACACTTTTAAGAGTTATTTCAAACAAATATTTGAATGCGTGGGACGTGATAATTGGTTACTTTAATTAAAGGGGGGGGGGGCTACTAAATGGCATAAATACTGTAATACATATCTACATATAGTTATTACCTATTTTCTATTATGGCATTTAATCACTTCCCTGAGGATACTTCATGTGGATAAAGTTAGCAATTTCTTGAATCTTAACACATTTTTAACTCTTTTTTCTAACGCAGTGGTGTGTTTGAGGCATGCCTTGCTAGGACTATGATGGATTGAATAGTGCCATAAAGTACTGTTTGTGCTGCCAATTGTGTGTCCTCAGGCTCTGAATGTTGTAAACATGCATCCTCTGTAAACAACACATGTTTCTGATTTCACTAGCTCTCACATGACAAATTACTACACTAAGCATGACTATATGGTGCGATTGTACATTGTGGTGAATGAGAGATGCTGTTTTTTTGTTGTTATTAAGCCCCTCTGAAATGCTTTGATTTATTCTTAAATTATTAAATGAAATTATTTATTGACCAAAGACAAATCAGAAAGAGTAATAACAAAAATGTATTAAATATTACAGCTGCTGGAAATGCTGCTGACTGCAGCGTGGGCAAGCTGTCCACATGAAGGAAACATGGTGGACATTCATTATAGAAAAGTAATACAATTAAAGAGGATGGCTAAAATATACATAATTGACTACTGTATTTAATTTCGAGCCTTTTATAATATAGGAGGGCATTATTATATGAAAACCTAAGCAGCTGAAGTTTCCCCTTTCATGTTTCAGGCAACACTGCATCTTTATATGAATACATTTGTTTTACAACTTAAAAATAAAATAATTATATATATTTTTTTAATTCATAAACAATTTGCTTGTGAACAGCACCGTACCTGGTTTCCGCCAGCGTTGTGGCACTCATAGACCCCTACAACACCATCTGCAAAATGGCCCATGGTGTCCAAACAGTTACTGCCTTGCTGCAAAGCCCCAAAGGCTATGTCTCGTTGGTCAGGCACCCTATTTCACATATTAAATAGAACATTTAGCAAAAGAATGTATGAAGATAATTAAAACAACAAATGCCTCGGGGACTGTTAATGGAATAGATACAGCTTAATCAAACCCAATATAATCATGGAACAGACACACAGTATCAGTATGCTACCTAAGGGTTAGGCCTGTCATTTTTTATGTTTATTTTCTGGTTGTGCTCAAAATACCTAACACTTTAGAGTAACATTTTTGATCACTGCTAAGGCTCTTTATGATTCACTAACTGAGGAAAGGCTTGTGTTAGATGTGATTGGCACAGACTTCTCTCCTGTTGGCTAGCTTGGATTTCTCCACCTCAGCCCACTCAGGTCAGTGGGTCAGAAGCAAAGATTACATTGAAAGTTAATCACTTTAGTTCAAAAGTTCAACACATTGAGTTGGCGCACAAAACAAAAAAAAAAATACTGACATTATTTCTGCAAGTTGGAAAACATTGTGGACCTGCCTACTAATGAGGTAGAAACATCCTGATTAAGCGAAGCACTCATAAATATACTGCTGGAATAAACGTATGATCTGGAACACCATACATGTTAATCCATCAATATAAACATTTTGTCAAACAAATAGTATTCCTGGTTATGAGACTAGTTTATTTTAAATGTAATGCTTCTCAAGTGTATGTGGATACAGTGTGAGAAACAAACTAGTACTGTATTATAATTCCACTGTCTATTGTTCCATAACTGGCAGAAAACCAGAACAGCTTTGGGAATGATTTCTTTTCAGACAAATGACAAACATAGGCAAATACAGGATAATGGGAGGGTAAAAGTCCTTACAGATTATCTGGTTGTGGGACAGAAATAAAACATGAACTATACTAGAATTAACTCCAGGCCTTTATAAGGCCTTATGAAAAGATTTTATTATTATTATTTATTTCTTAGCAGACGCCCTTATCCAGGGCGACTTACAATTGTTACAAGATATCACGTTATTTTTACATACAATTACCCATTTATACAGTTGGGTTTTTACTGGAGCAATCTAGGTAAAGTACCTTGCTCAAGGGTACAACAGCAGTGTCCCCGACCGGGGATTGAACCCATGACCCCCTGGTCAAGAGTCCAGAGCCCTAACCACTACTCCACACTGCTACAGAATATCTTCTAGATTTAATTTCTTACATGTTTGTTTAATATCATATTATGGGTTTTCTATAGCAATGTCTACTGTAAAGTAGTTTATGTTATACTTACCAACAACTCTAGCAAAAATATTTTGTGCCACTAGTCTTAGAAAAGCTCATTTTGTGAAGAGTGGATGAGAAATATATATGTATAGCCTTATGCACTGAATCCAATAGGTGTGTCCATCATTAATTATGGGCTTTCCTCCAAATCACCTAAAAATAAATCAGGAAGCTGTCCTCTTGCTACTGTATTTTCTTTTTTGTCTTTTGCTTGCACATTTAGTTAGCATGATGAATAATGATTAAGTAGAAACAAGAACAGATAATTACACAGACATAATAAAATATTAAACAGGCCAACAATTAATTACGAACATTTAGATAAAACAAAAGTAGCTCATGAAAGAATTCCAACCTGTTGCTAAATTATATGGAGTTTGAAAGAAGCACATGAAATAGAAAACATGTATTTTAATTTTAAAATGGATATCTTGTACTACACTTCTGTTTGTGTCTGTTACGGTTTCACTTCCTGGGTCATTTCATTGCACCTCTGGTGTCCAAGCATGTTTCTGGCTGCAAAGAGTGTCAGTCAATTGGGGATGAAGCTGGTTGCATTGAAGGGGTAGGAACAATGCAAACAGAGACTTCTTTACTTTAAATGGAAATACATGTTTGCTGTTATGTGTTTCTTTTAAAACTGCACAGTTGAGATTTGTATAGCAAAACATAAGTGCATGATTTGTGGAATTATTTTGTTTGCAACAAATACTTGAAGGGATTACTATATTTTTGAATTCATAAACTGTAAAACAGACAGAACTGAAGAACAGTTTTCCAAAGCGCACTCAGTCCACTTGCACCAATTGTCAGGTAATGGAGAGAAAAAAAACAAAAAAAAAACACACACACACACACACACACACACACACACACACATCTGTCTTATTTCCCAAAACATTCATCCAGTGAAACATATTCACATCAGTCAGATAAATAAGAAGTCTAACACTCAATAACATTTTTTGTAATGGTACAGAAATATAAGCACCCACAAATTCTTGGCTTCTCAAAATGTTCAGTCCAGGACTTCGTGCCTTTTGCAAAACTACACAAACACATACATACATGTGTATATATGTATGCAGTAAGGCCCGACAGGCCATCCGTATACATCGAATATACGGACGCCTCAGGGTGATGTCTGAAAAATGGCTTGGAGATGAGCTTTATTTTTTTTCTATCCATCACTGCATCACCAAAAGTACTGTAGGCATTGGGGAAAAATTACAGTGGAGGAAATGTAACACAACACATAGAAATCAGAAAGGATATGTACTTGATTTATTGAAAGATATGCAACAGGTTGTCAACTTCACAGTTAGCTCAGTAAACAGAACAAACTACTACGTTATTGAAAGAGTTCTTTTAAAAAAAAAAAAATAGTGTTTGTGGTTTTGACAGTAGGCTATAAAACTTCAAATCATATTTTGAAGTTAGGAGGGTGGAAAAATGTGTGCTTTTGAAGTTAAATCGATTGTTTGATGCATTGGTAGGCGATACAGTAACCCTTCACTGTACTAAAATCTATAAAATCAGATGAGACCCTTTGAATACTACAGGAGGGGGTATTTGACTGGGTCCAAGTGGAGACTACTCTACTGACTAGTGATTATACGAAGTTATTAAGAAAAAGGTTTTAGTTCTGCTGCAGTGTTGTTGAAGAAGTGAGGGGACGTATCCCCAGAGTAAATTACGCCTATGCATGCAGGCATGAGAGCTAAAATTCCTATTCCCCAGTATTGAAAATGACTATTGTGACTTCCATTCCAGATTCTGCAAACCCCATGTATTGAACATGTTTTAAAGTCAGTATTAAAAAAGTGCAGTACAAGTGAACAATAAAAATAAAATAATTAAAAATTACTACTGAATTGCAGAGCCCTACAGTATAATTAAGTCGTTATATATGGGAAGAATACACTACTGTTTAGATCATTTAAAATATACCCTACTAAGCTTTTTGGTGCCAGGCCTACGCGTCTTCAATTACAGTACATGCATTCTAGATCCCACCACCAAAAACATCTGTTACTGAGAAAGATATAGAAAGTGCAGACTTGGATGGACATGGAGAGGTTATCACACCCTAGAAAGGGTGGTCTGCCCATGGTTAGGTTTGAGGCATATGACATTTCATTTTGCCATTGCTTTAGCTTTCCCTTCTCTGTGGATAACGTGTCACCAAAACAATGGGGCAAACACAATGATGAGCAATTTGCATAGTCTGGCTTGAGAATAAAATCCGTACCACTGGCAATTCTTAAACTAAGAGGCGGTAACTCAAAATATGATACACAAATAATAGTTTACAATTGGGAGGCCAGCAGCTGCAAGACACAAGTTCGGTCATGCACTGCCATTTGGAACCCAGTGCACTGATCTGAACTTTATGTCCCACCATTCCAAATATTCAAAACACACTGCCAAAGGCATATCTGGACAGGAGACAAGCATATGAACACTGCAAGCGAGTAACCAGCCTACCCAGGGAATCAAATTCAATACCATCATGGAGGTGCAGGATTATATGGATTAGCTATAAAGAAAAGCAGTACAAGTTTTGCAGCGGTCTGGGAGGCCTTGCGGTTATGTTAATAAAATAGTAAGCATAAACTATATGAAAACATGAATACCAAAAAATATTTTATACTGTACAAGGGATCCACATACATCATTTTTCATATTATAATCTAAAACAAAAAGCCACCACTTGTCTCTCTGCAAATTTTGGAAGCTTGTATTTAAGACTATAGATAACACTAATACTATTTACAGTGAGATGTATTAACAACCACATGTTAAAAGGATTCCTGTATATCGAGTTACTCTAAAAAAAGTAAACCTGTTTTGCTTTTCTAAAGCTATTACAGAGAGCCACCAGAACTGCCTTTGCATGCAGTTTTGTAGAGCAACAATAAGATCTAGCAGTAATGGGTTGCTATAATTTAATTGAATGTGATCAATGGAGGACATGGTTTACTGGACTCATTGTTAGCATACAATGAGCTAATCTGCTACATTAGCTTCCAAGTATAAAATAACACCTTTTTGTTTTTCTTTTTTTAATTTGAGGCACATTTCATTTACTACCTTGTGATATGTTATAGCTCCTTTTGGGATATCACTGGAAAATGCATGCATAAGAAACAGCACCCACCTAAGTTCCGGGTAGACGTTTTCCAGATACCACTTAAAAGGTTTGCAGCCAAGTCTCTTTTTCATTTCTAGCCTGCTCTGGATGCTGGAGGGTAAAAAGAAATAAAAGTCATTGTTCAAATCGGTTTCTTTTGAAATGAGCTTCAGACAAAACACTTGGAAAAGAATCCTGATAGCAACCACAGTGACACTTACTTCCCATAAGGGACGTTTCGAGCTGATGGCACTGCTGCATAGTAGAAATTTTTAAATTCATCCATCCAAACCTCTGCTGCCCTGCGGGTGTTCCTTAAGAAAGAAAAAAAAACTGTGATTAGACTGTGACTTAATACAAAGCGATTCACAGAATAGGCTGTTTTTCAGTCACGTTTGACAGATGAACAATGCACGATTTACGAGGGCCAGATAATGCATTTAGGAGTTAGATACTTGGAGCCATACTACTCTGAATTTGAATCCTAACACAATCATTCTGACCTTAGCAAAGTCACTTTAAAATCTTTAAAAATGGGTTTTTAAAAGAACAGGATAAAAACAGGATTCTACATAAATACAATTTGTGACCCATGGCTGAAGTGAAAGTTCAAGTCAGGACAGTCTACTTGTACATTTGCATAATAATGAGTTCTTGCAGCAGGTGAAACCATTTAGCTGAGAAAGACATTGCTCTAGATTTACACCTTTACCAAAAGTATGAGATTATCTTCTTACACGTGAGACTGGTTTGGACTATTGATACTCCTTTTATTTACATAAAGGTACAAATTTCACTCTGATGCAATATGTCTTTCAAAGTGTAAACTCGATCATATATATATATATATATATATATATATATATATATATATATATATATATATATATATATATATATTTATTAACTAGATAATATAAACATTTAAAAAAATACAATGTTAATTATACTTCTGGAATAGTTTGCATTTCTTTATTCTAATTTAGAGAGCTACAGTGGTAGTTCTAAAAATATGTTGAAATATGCCGTGCTACTCTCCGCTTAAATCAATGTGATATGCAGTTTAGTTAACCTGCCCTGCATCTTCTTCACACTAGAGGGTACTATCTGACAAGAAACTGGTTTGTTACAGATTACTACTGAATTGCAGTGTTTCGCACACTCATCCTCTCGAACGCTTAGATGGAGTTATGTTGTTTTTTTACTGTACTGTACGATTGCAGTAACAGCTCTAATATGCCAAAGCCTATGGTATAATCAAGAAGTTAAGCAATACCTTAGCTGAAGAGAAGGATAAACGCAGCATGCTATAGCCCTGCCGAAAATAGTTATGGTGATATTATATAATAAACCACAGAGGCTGTCAGTGGGTGCTCTGGGGCTAGAGCTGCAAAGGAAAAAATAGGGGATGAGGAGCATCCACTAGGAATTTTAACATAAGTTGAACAACAGATTAGCTAAAACGTTGCCCAATAGTAAAAAAAAAAAAAAAAAAAAAAAAGGCGTTGTTAAAATGAGTATGCACATAAATATCCCACTTCTCATCTGAGGTTTCACTTTCTGTGTGTATTTATGCAACCTACAGTAGTTGTAAATACACGTTCATCATTTATTTTCACTTACAGTGCAGCTGTGTCCATGTTTAAGACCGAGAAGTAATGAATGGGTTTCTTAACTTCGCATTTCCCAAGGGTGACAAAAGTCGACAAGGTACAGTAATTATATGTTGTGTATTATTTTGTTATCTAGTTTAACTATTGTATGACATTTGTTTTGCTGGGTATACAGAACTAGCGTTGACCCCACCCCGCAATGTATTGTTCCTAGAATTATTTTTGTAGCGTACTGAACCAGATGGCACAAAAACTCCCGGTTTCCTCATCTAAATTGTTTCAGGAAATGTGGAAAACCACACGCATGTATTTTGCAAATATAATACAATGTATTTTTAATACAATTGTACTTTTCATGACAAGCATGTGAGGCGATTTTATCTTCTCCTAGTAATTAAACAATAAGATGCTGTCACTTTTCATTTTTTTTTAAAATTGTAAATTAGAAAGATATCAATGGCAGTAATAGTATTTATTTCCTGTGCTAAAAATATTTTTTATTCAAATATCAAAATTAAATCAGCACTCATTTCTTGGTCGATTTCCTTGAAATGTTACCCATTGCCGTGTAATATGTAGTTCCCAGAGAAAATGTCAGTTTCTGAAAGAATAGTGTAAACAGTGCTTAATTCATGACAGGGCTTGATGAGGTGCAGCCCAGATACCCCAGGGCTTGCCGGGGCTTAAGGTGGGCCATAAGAGAGATATGCCTTGACGGGTCTGTAGCTGGAGAATATACCCAGACTAAAAAATAAACGTGAAGTCTCTGAAATTACTGTACACCGTGTGTATCAACTCATCACTTGCTTTAGCTACTGTACATGTAGGCTCCATCTAGATTTGTTTCTTACACTTTTCCTTAAAACCAAAGTGATTTATCAAATGTATTTTTAAAAACAGAGAACTAGCAAGTTCGCTAAAATAAAAGTTTAATATGTTATAAAATGTTAAGCTACCCACAAAGATAATATTTTACACATGTGTACTGCATAACATATTGGCCATTTATTTAGGATAGCCTAATTTAATATAATGGGACAAACACACAATTTATAATAAGGTGATAAGCAGACAAACTAGTAAGCCACTGTGTTAGTTTCTCACAAACAGAACACTACTGTACCTGTAAACTGTTTTTTATGTGAAATGTACATAAAGTGTAGTGTACAGGTAAGTGAAGGAGTCATTAAAAAGATTTGATCAAATCTTTTTAATGAAAGTGAAAATTCACTTTCTGATGCAAGTGGGTGGAAGCAATAAATAAATTCCCTTTTAAAAATAACAGAAATATTTTGCATGCTTTGTGACAACTCCCCTTCCCATCAAACACCATACCCCTCCCCGCCGAAGTGTGAATCGCTGCTTGATTAAGCATCACAAAGCAGCATACCCAGTTCCCAACAACGTGACATCACTTTGGTTTTAAAGAAATTATACAGTAGGTAACATTAAAAATAAGGACTGGCTATTTTCAGTCCCAAAATACCTTAAGGATGGTTTTCCAAGAGTTGTCAGACTATTTTTGATTCATCAAAACCTTTCATGTTTCCGACTGCCGTGCGACATCAATTCATTCAAAAAAGCGACTATTTTTCACTCTCTGAAAAATGGCTTCTGCCACACTTTTGCCCTATTTGCATACTGTACATTAACTACAACAATTGGAAACATTAGGTTATTATCGTTGGAGTGAACGCAGTGACCTTGAAGGTTAATGGTTACATTTCTATATCAGGGAACTAGGGTTATGATAATAACCTAACGTTCCCTTTCAAGTATGAAATGTAATCACTGCCAAATGGGATACAATACCCAAACTGTCACAAGTGAAGGACTTGCAGCACCGGCAGACGTGCTAAAAACGAAGATAAACTGCCTTGAGGACCGATAAGGGTCCATGACGTATAGTCCACAGTACAGTGAGGGAGATCCCTCATGCAGTGTATATGCTGCAAGGTTACATTGAGTTACCTCAGCATTTAACACCAGAAAGCCACACACCTCTTTGGACAACTACCCCAGGACTTAAAGTGGAACATAATACAAATGTGTTAAAAAGCAGAACGAGTGGCTGCTCTTAACACTCTGGTCCCAAAACCAGGGTTCTGTTGATCTACGACCTTCAGTCGGTAGAACCTGGTAAAAAGTACGAGGCGTGGCCCATACTGCAGCATTGCAAATGTCTGCAACCTGGAATAACGTCCAAGAGGTTGCATGGCCTCCTGTGGAGTGACCAGTGACATTTTCTGGTGGGGGCAGGTTGACAATGACAATGGGGGCAATCCTGACTGTCTACAATCCACTGCGACAGCTGATGTTTAGACAGGGCTTGTCCCTGGAACTTAGACGTGAAGCAAATAAACAATTGCTTGGACTGCCGGCAACTATGGGTGTGGTCAACATAATACGCCAGTGCCGTAACTGGACAGAGCATATGGAGCTTTCTCTCCCTGTCAAGACTGGAAAGGAGGTGCATGGAAGGCCTCCAGTTCCACTGACTGACTGATATGGAAAGCAGACATGCTTTTAGAGAAAAGCAGGATTAGTGCAGAGCATAACATTAGTTCTGGCCTCCGCAAAAAATCAAACAGGCTTTCGCCGTTGAGAATGCTTGCATTTCACTTACCCGCTTGGTGCAGGTAATAGCAAGCAGTAAAGCTGTCTCTAAGAACAGGAATTATACCTCTGCTGAATGAAGGGGCTTGAATGGCGGTCTTGCAAGTGTGTCCAGCACTACATTGAGCTACCAGCGAGGGACAAGGTCAGCGGTACCGCGTGGTGTCTCGTTTATTTAACCAGGAAATTTACCCATTGAGACTGTCACCATAAATTTACTAGGGGCAATAATTTAAGAAATTACAAATACAACCAGCACAATAAAACGTGCACTTCAAGCTTGATCAGCAGCATACAGAGATCAGAAAACAGAATACGATTGTGGACTGAAATAAATTAGTTTTTTAAAATAAAATTATAAATATGTAGCTACAGTAAGCATTTCTAGGAAATGAATTGTTCATTGTGAAGAGAACATCAAAAAAACTTTCATCATATCCAAAAACTAACTAACTAACTAACTAACTAGAAAAATTGCTAGGCTTTACATGACGCGCAAAAAAAAAAGCTACCTACTGCTACTTTTTTTTTTTTTTTTTTTTAAAACAACCTTATATTATCATACTTAGCTTGATTCATGGGCTTGCAGCGATCCTGAATTTTTGTTGAAACAGGTGGGTTTAATTTGTTGTTTTATTGTTATTGTCTGTAGCAGAAGAGCTGCTAGAGTACTTTGAGAAGTGAAGGCGTGTTCAGCACACAGCAGACTAAGATGTACTCGTGTGTGATACCGTGTGCAATACTGGAACTCACTTTAACAGTAGACAAGTAAGCGTCCTTCTCTCCAATGAGCCATCAGAACATTTCAGAAAAAAATTTAAAAAACTCCCATTCATTTTTATTGCTTTGCTCCATTACGCAGTTCAGTGACTAACTTTCTATTTAAACAATACCTGCACTCAGACACTCAATACAATGTTGCCGGAAAGGTTCAAGACAGAGAAGTACGATTAACATGCTTTAAAATAATTAAATCTCCCAAACAGCCCTAATTTTTATACTGAACTGCAATGTATTCAGTAAAGTCAGTGTGAATTGTGCAAACTGTCGCTAAATTAATTTAATTTACTTAACTGTTACCAAAAGCACACACCTGCCTGCGAGATCTGCACAACACCAGGGACACAGGGCTGAACCAAATCACCCACATAATTTGGGCCTGTAACACCGTACATGGGAGAAACTGGAAGCCAATGCAGCCGGGACAAAATCTGAGTTTTGTATTGTCCATCCAAGTGCAGATTTCCTGATAAGCTGCGGTTTTCCCAACTTGTGGAGGCCAGCCAAAAGAGATTTACAATAATAATTCCATGATCTAATAAAGGCTTGGACAAGGGTATATGCAGTTTGAATATTTCTGAGATGAACATAGGACAACACCCTCCATACAAAGTTAATGTGGTACGAAACTTCTGAAATATACATAAAATGTATTCTCACTTTTGTGGTGGAAGGGGGTAGGAGGTATGGTAGTAGTTGTGTTTACAAGGACAAGATACCAGTTATACTGATACCAGTTAGAGCGTCCCCTTCAACAGGATCTTAACTTTTACTAACCTGGCAAATACTGTCCCACTGCCTCCTGGGAAGGTGTAAGGATGTTGTTTGCGGAACACATGGCCTACCCGGCTACAAGGAATGATTTCCAGACTTCCGCCACATTGCCATACACGAAACGAGATTTCTGCAACAGACAAACCGATAGCAGACTTGCTTTACATATCCCAGAATAAATTCATTGTAATCATAAAACCTAGCAAAAAAAAAAAAAAAAAAAAAAAAAAAAAAAAAACACACAAACAAACAAACAAACAAACAAACAAACAAAACCACTACTTCCTGTAGCTACTGTAGCTGTTTATTGCTAGTTCTTAACTGTTTGTATTCCTCCCAGAAATTGTGTCTATCCTTGCTTTGTTATTAGGCTAGCCTGAGACTACCAATTCATTAAAAGATTTTAGGTGAAATAAAATCTTTTAATGAATTATTAAAAATATTACTGAACTAGACACCTTCACTAGCATGTTAAAAATCATTTGAGACTGCCTGTGAAGGTATCTTGTACCAATTGGGCCAAATTGTGAAGCTGAGAACATCAACCAATTTCACTCTGGCTTACAGAGTTTAAATGCCAGTGTAGTTGCCACTCCAGCTCCTAGACCCCAATTCTGCTACATCTTGCATGACTACTAGCCTTTTAAAAAAATGTAAGAGAGTGATGTATTGTTTGAATTATTTAGGTAAGTGGCAGCTGCTCAGCAACCCCATAATGAAAAGAAAAACAGAAAACGGTATCATAACCCTGGTTCCCTGAAATAGAAATGTAACCATTACCGTATGGATGTTTGCCTCCTAAAGACCCTGAACCTGAAAATATATATCAAAGCTGCACGCAGTGCCTTTGACGCAGTCATGCCCGCCCCTGAGGGCATATAGGGCTACCTGCACAGATCAAAGCAACATTTTTCCTTCAAGCCTGCTGCAATCATGGATGCAGCGACCTTGAAGGTTAATGGTTACATTTCTATTTCAGAGAAACATGGTTATGATAATAACCCATGTTCCCTTTCAAATATGAAGCGTAACCACTACTGTATGAGTGAGTGTACCAAAGCCGTCGCACGGGCAATATTGCAGAATGACTGGAATGCTACAAGGCTAAGCCGATAGGGCTAAAAAATTGATGCCTGTGTCTATGTCTGTGTTGTAAGGGTCGACTGAGAAGCTGCCCTTAACACTCTAGTTCTAAAACCGGGGTAAAGTCTATAGAACCTAGTAAAGGTATGGGGAGTAACCCACACCGCTGCATTGCAAATGTCCTTGACAGATGTACCCTGGAATAAAGCCTATGAAGTTGCGCTTTTCTGGAGGGGGCAAGATGGCTCGCACATACAGTCCGGATTGTGTCTGCTATCCATTTGGACAACCTGTGCTTAGACAGGGCTTGACAATGGGACTTCGCCCCATAGCAGACAAAAAATTATTTGGACTGCCTCCAACTTTTTGACCTGTCAACATAATATGCTAGAGTCTGCACTGGACCACTTGTACCCATACTGGAACGCGTGGATGCTGTTCTGGCATTTTGCAGGGTGTCAATAACCCTATTGGACAGACACCGATGGCTCATATGCAGCCATTCAGGGGCCTGACCCAGAGCTGCAGGCTGGATGGGTCGGGATGCCATAAATTCCCCCGTGCCTGACTGAGCAGGTCACGGTGCTTGGGCAGTCTCCACGGCCGGCCGCACAGGAGCTGCATCCCGGGCCAATAAGGGGCTACTAGGAGCACCTTGGCCTGGTCCTGCCTGATTTTCTCCAGACACAACAGCAGCATGGTGAGCGGTGGGAAGGCATCTTACAGTTGCCTCGGCCACTAGTCTTTGCATGATTCACTGTAAGGCCCAACCATTGAAGGTGGCCGGTGACAAGTTCCGTGTGGGTGGAGACTGGGCAAAAATGAGGCAGTCGTCCAGATAACTGAGCACTCTGATGTCTTTGAGTCTCAATGTGGCCAGGATAGCTTCCATGCACTTCGAAAAGTCGAACCGCAGGTTCTTCCTGTGCACTGGTTTTATGGGGATGTGGAAATAGACGTCTTTGAGATCCATCGTAGTGAACCAGTCTCCTGGCCTATTTGACTGCAACAGCTGTTGCATCGTCAACATTTGGAACCTCCTTTGGCTCAGATACAGGTTGACCTGTCTGAGATTGAGGATTGGTCTGAGGCCACCATCCCGTTTGGGCACTAGGAAGTACCTGGAGTAGAACCCTTCCTCCAACTGGACACCACCACGGCGTCCTGTGGGTCCGTGACTGATGTTACAGCCACGCCCCGAAAGGGAGAGGTACCACGCTAGAACTGCAGGGAATTACGGTCTGTACGGTAGTAAGCACCCACATGTTCATGGTGCACTGACAACAATACTCTAGATGGCGCCCTGAAAAGGGGCCCTGTGCCCTGTGGCAGCAGCAGCAGCAAATTCCTAGGGCTGCTGCATGGCTTGTGACTTGGCCTGTCTTCTGTCTCTGTGCTGGGCGGCAGAACCTATTGTAGCCTTCGCTGCCAACAGGGAGAGCTTAACCGCAGGGGATGTGCTGTCTGTCCACGTCCTCGGACAAAAATGCCAGCTCCTGTTCACCAACCTCCTCAGAGGCAGTGAGGGTGAGCATGTCATCCTGCTGGCAATCTGCGCTCGTAGCCCCCTGGGACCCCAAGGGGACAGACTGGGCAGGCAGGGCCGAACGTTCACGTAGTAACTCTGTGAGCCCCGTTCCTTGGTGGGAAACTGCTACCCAGAGCTACTCCATCTGCTCACAGTCCACCGATCGCATGAAACATGAACTCTTCTTCATTGGGGGAGAAGGAGGCAGAGGAGAATGAAGAAGACAGTGAAGACAGCTTCCTGCTTGGGCTACTTTCCCGGGTGCGTCATCTGCTCTCCCTTGGCACAGAGCCATGGGGTGAGGACACAGCCACCACTCTATCAGAGTGGGACGTGGAAGAGTGCTGTGCAGGAGCCATTGCAGCCTGGGGGGAGAGCACAAAGTCAGCCGACTTACGTTGGTTGATCCCTGGGAAGGAGTGATTCAAATCGCTGGCTTCACACAGGGCACAAGGCCGTAGCAGGACGTAACAAACAGGCTGTAGTGCACAAATACGGGTAATTAGTAAAACTAATACAGTAATTATTATTAATATTACATATAATGTGTGTAAACACAATAAATGCGAAAATCTATAAAAAGTTAAAAGTACTTATCTGAATAGGCTATCCTGTCAGGTCAGTTCTTGAAAGGAAAAATAGCGGTGAGATCTGTGCGCGCAGTCCTTTATACCGTCGGGGCGGGCATGAGCAGCGTTGTTATAGCTTATTCAGGTTTCAGGTCTTCAGGAGGTAAATACCTATTCAGTAACTGTTACATTTCGTACTTGAAAGGGAACCTCAACCTCCATGAAAATGTTAATTCTGGACTCCAATGAAATCAAGCACAACTTATCTCACTTTTCACTTTGTCCTGTGTTTGAGTTATCACTCCACTTACCTAAATTTTCACCACCCCAGACATCCATCATCATGTCATACTTTCCCCGTTCTTCAAAGTAATCTTTGTCCATAACAAAGAGACCACCAGCTATCATTGGTGTCCTAAACACAGAAAACAAAACAAGATAAGGAAAGAAATATGAACAAGTCATTCACAAATAGAAAAATAGTAATTTGTCTGGGCATTATCTGTAGTACTCCCATCATTTTGCCATGAGAACATAATGTACCATAGTTTACCATGGTCTGCCATTTTTTGAATATACTTCAGCATAACTCTGCGCTTTTCAATGATTACCTATTCTTTATGATGCTTTCACTATGTTTTATTATACTTTGCAATCTTTTTATTATAGTAAACCTTTATGAGGGAAGCTACAACAATCTCAGAATATTTTTGCTTGGAAACGAAAACAAAGAATATAAAAACTGTGGAGGCAGTTTGCATTATTATTGTATATACTCATTTTGTAGGTTAGAGTGCCACCAGAATCCATGAATAGTTCCCCTCTGCAGCTCCTGACCTTACCACACCCTGTTCCTCAGTCCTTGGACTCTCTTAAACAGAGACAGGCAGTTGTGCCGAATAGTGTGATGGTTTGGTAGATGAATATGCACTGGGGCCAATGGTGAAACCACCAAACTAATTTAAATTGTGACCCAAGATGGCATAGCACACTTGATACAATTCCAGCTATCCCTGTCCTTTAACTTTAGATTGTTACATAAAATCCAGGCGGATCATCATATAATCTTGCCCTGGATGTTATATTAAGACCCATATAAACCACTTAAAATCTTCTTCCAATAGCATAGCTTATCCAGAAGCGGGAAAGCTTGCGGATAGAGGGTGCTGTGTGAACTTTAAAAAAATAAAAAGACGTAATAAAGACAGAACAGATCTATACTTCAGGGCTATACTTTTAGCTTTTGCTGTGTACAGTTTGCACAAAGTATACTGAAGTCAAATGACAAAAGAATATCCAAAAATCTGCACTGGTAATGAAATCATTCTCATATTCAAGTGCATTTTAGTATGTTTTACTAAATATAGTTAGCTCTCAAATGCTAGGTTTTTATCATTCAAAGCAACACACAAATTAGACTATTTGCTTGATAGAATTTCTTTGAGTTACTAGGAAGTTTCAGGACATTGTTAAATGTCTTCTGATGAGACAAAACCAACAGTGGAAGTGCTGATTGGTGGGCTGTAATTGAGGTACAGCTGAACTGCCTTATAGTTTTATTATTTTCAAATAAATACATTACTTCAGCCATTTTATTTAAATGTTACACACATTTCATTTGTTTAAGGCAAATACAATATACTTGCGGCTCTATTGTCAGAAAGACATTTACCTGGGAAAACTCTAAGCAATGAATGTAGAGATGCTGTTAGGAAGCCTACTACACGGGATACAGTACTTTTACTTGAGGCTTTTGCTCTAAATAAGGTACCACACAATGCTGCTTGGAGTCATTTGACACCTTGGCACCTGAAATGCCAGTTCTATGATTACAGCTTAAACCACATAGTTAGAGGACTTTGGTAACAGGAGAAGTCTAGGTACCAATGGCTTTGAATATGATACTGGCTCCTCTTGCTATATTTCATGCATGTAACAGAACATTCAGGACTGCTTACTTTATTGGTGCAATTGGATTTCCCTGTCGCACTCTTCTTTGTTCAGGAGTCATGTAATCCCATTTAAACACAAGGTTCCAGTCAAACCCTATCAGAAACAAAAATCCTTGCATCAGCTCTAGTGACAGTAATTGGCAAGAGCTGTCAAAAACACATTCTGTGAGGATGCGGTTATGGTAATGGTATAAAAGAAAATGTTTTTTTAAAGCCTTGGTTATTGCTCTATTAAATCATTAAATTCCTATTAACCTATAATAGAATAGCCCTCCAGGCCCAGGTCACCTAACCTGCTGTAAAGCATCAAATATGGACCCAAAGAGAAGCGAATGGCAATTTAAACGTACACATTTATTAAATATATTTTGTACTCACATTTTTCTTATTTTGTACCCAATTTTTCAACCCACTCTCTGATCTGATAGAACAATAGGAAACCTTGGTTTCCACTGTCAAGTGTCGTGCACCTGAGCAGCACTGGGCGCTGAAGCTTGATGAAGCAAACTAGCCTAAGCTGACTTTCCATCCTAACTCCCACAGGTTCAACACGGATCAGCATCATAGTGCAATTGTATGCTTTAAGTATTTGAATTCAATGTTGCACAATCTTACACCTGTGTGTAATTTCCATAGCATGTATAGAAAATATAAATTCTCTTATAAGTGTATTGTGGGACTCATTTACAGTAGCACTTCAATTATATATGCTAATTTGGGGGTGCCAAGAGTGTAAAATTAATAGAAGTGTATAATTGAATAACTAATATTCCACAACTGTGGACAATGGACCATTTAATAAGGCAAGAGGACTTATACAAGAGAGAGAAAGCACTATTAGTTGATTTAATCTGGTACAGATCTTGCTGGAGCGGTGAAGTGCAGCTCATGCAGTTGGGTATGTGGCAGACGCTATGTTTTTTGGACAGTGTAAGTGTGAGCCGTGCCAGTTAGCTGAGGTTGTACACATTGCTATCTACTAAATTGGCTCTCAGATGCTCAGATAAAAGATTTAATTTTCAAGCTGGCTGCAATCATGGACGCAGCAACCTTGAAGATTAATGGTTACATTTCTATTTCAGGGAACCAAGGTTATGATAACCATTACCGTATGGGTGAGTGTACCAAAGCCGTCGCAAGTTGGCCAGCTCATAGGCAGTCCTAACTGTGTCTGCTATCCATTTGAACAGCCGCTACTTAAACAGGACTTGACCATGGGATATAGCCCCATAGAAGAGCAACCAGAAGAGCAACCAGAATTATCCCGGGTTTAAAAGGCATGTCGTATGCAGACAGGCTAAAAGAACTGAATCTATTCAGTCTTGAACAAAGACGACAAGGACCAGGGGTCACAAATGGAGATTAGATAAAGGGGCATTCAGAACAGAAAATAGGAGGCACTTTTTTTACTTAGAGAATTGTGAGGGTCTAGAAACAACTCCTCAGTAATGTTGTTGAAGCTGACACCCTGGGATCCTTCAAGAAGCTGCTTGATGAGATTCTGGGATCAATAAGCTACTAACAACCAAACGAGCAAGATGGGCTGAATGGCCTCCTCTCGTTTGTAAACTTTCTTATGTTCTCATGTTCTTATAGCAGACAAAAAATTGTTCCGACTGCCTCCAACTTTCGTCCTGTCAACGTAGTACGCCAGGGCCCGCACTGGGCAGAGTGTATGGAGCTTTCACTCCCTGCCAGACTGGAAAGGAGGAGGATGGAAAGCCTCCAATTCCACTAAATGCCAAGATCGTCTTCGGCAAAAAGGCAGGAATGGTACGGAGCGTAACCTTAGTACTGGCCTCTGTAAAAATGAAAAAATGAAGCAGGCTTTTGCAATGGAGAATGCCTGCATCTCACTCACCCACTTTGTGGAGGTGATAGCAAGCAAGAAAGTCGCTTTGAGCAATAAATATTTCAGCTCAACTGAATGCATGGGCTCAAAAAGAGGCTTCACAAGTGCATTAAATCACCACGTTTAACCTCCAGTGAGGAACAATGTCCTTCATAGGCGGCCAAAGCTACCGAGCCCCTTTCAAAAATTGTCCCGCCAGGAAGTGAGTTCCTGGGGAGACCGAGTAAATTTTGACATGGCAGGCTGAAATAGCTGTCAGATAGACCTTAAAGTGGAGAGTCCTGTAAAAACTTTAGTATAACTGCCATGGGACAGGTAGTGGAGTCAAACCCGAGGCAGGCACCACGTCTGAAAAGACGCCACACTTGTGCCAGTACTGGGAAGACGTGGACACTGCTCTGGCATGTTAAAGGTTGTCAATAACCCTATTGGACAGACCCATACGGCGCAAATGGAGCTGTTCAGGGGCCAGACCCAGAGCTGCAGGCTGGATGGGTTGGGATGCCATAAAGTCCCCCGTGCCTGACTGAGCAGGTCACGGTGCTTGGGCAGTCTACACGGCTGGCCGCTCAGGAGCTGCATCTCAGGTCAACAAGGGGCTACTAGGAGCACCTTGGCCTGGTCCTGCCTGATTTTCTCCAGACATAGCAGGAGCAGGGTGAGGGGTGGGAAGGCATATAACAGTTGCCCTGGCCACTGGTGTGCCAAGGCATCTATCGCCAGCAGGTCCCTGCCTCCTATTATGGAGAACCAGAGGGGACAGTGGGTCGATTCCTGGGAGGCAAAGAGATCTATCTCTGCTCTGCTCTCCCAAATGGGGCTCATCACCTCCTGGTGAAGCCTCCACTCAGAGCCGCTGGATACAGGCAATGAGAGGAGGTTCTCGTGTGCCCACAGCAAAAGCTTGCAGGCCACGTGGGCCAGGGCACTTGCAAGATTGCAGTGGCCCTCTTGATCAGCGGTAGAAGCCCTGCTGACAGGGAGAGTTTAACTGCCGGGGAAGTACTGTCAGATTCCACGTCATCCTACGGGAACTGTTAACCCCCCCCTTCTCAGAGGCGGCGATGGACAGTACGTCCTCCTGTGGCCAATCTGCACTCGTAGCGCCCTGAGGCCCCAAGGGGACAGGCGGGGAAGACTGCGCTGAACATTCACGCAGTTATTCCGTGAGAAGCGTTCCTTGGTAGGAAACAGCTGCCCAGAGCTTTTCCATCTGCTCCGAGTCCGCCGATCGCTTGGAACGGTGAGTCTTCTTCCTCGGGGGAGGGGACGGAGAAGCACAGGAAGATGAGGAAGTGTGGGCTACTTTCCAGGGTGCGTTGTCCACTCTCCCTTGGCCATGGGGTGAGGACACAACCACCTCTAACAGAGGGTGATGGGGAACAGCGCTGTGCAGGTGGTTAACCTGTGCCTCCTTGGCGTGCTCTTGCCCCAGGCAGAAACAGCATCTGCCGTGCCTGTCCTCAATAGGCAGAATAACCTTGCATGTCTCGCAGGGATAAAACCCATTCAAGCAATACAGTGTACAGTATACAGATGTACACGTGCTGCCTCAATCTGCTTATAGATAGCAACTGGGCAGGTCTACACCCAAACTAGACAAGTTTGGTACCGGACCGGGGACGTGAGCACTGGTCGGTAGCAGGCTGTGCAGGACCTTGTTGGTACGGGTACGGTACACTGTCGGAACCGGGACAGTTTGGTACTGGTGCGGTGACTTTAGAACCGGGTCGGTAGAAGAACAGCAAGATACTGTGGATGAGACTGCAAGCAAATCACAACTGAAGCGAGTATCATGGTCCTGTGGAGCACTGCTGAGCACAGCAGCTACGCACGTGACATTTGTAAAAACAAAGAATATACACATGAGAACATTTTCTCCACAAAAAACAGTAATTAAACAATGACAGTTAATAATATAAATGTCTCATATTTTAAAACAATAAATAAATTAAACTCCAGCCATGCAGCCTGGGAGAGAGCAGAAAGTCAGCAGACTTATGTTGCTGTATCCCTGGGAAGGAGAGACTCAAGACGCTGGCTTCACGCGGGGCACAAGGCCGCACTGGGACGTAACAAGCAACAGGCTGTAGTGCACAATATACGGGAAATTAGTAATACAAACACAGTGTAACAATATCGCTTAATATTTGTGTAAACAGTCAACACGTACTTATCTGAACCAGGCTCTCCTGTCAGGTCAGTCTTGAAAGGAGAAATGGCAGGGAGATCTGAGAGCGCAGTACTTATGTCCTCGGGGGCAGGCCATGACGCATCACAGGCTCTGTGAGCAGCTTTTATATCTTATTCAAGTTTCGGGTCTTTAAGAGGTAAATACCCATATAGTAATGGATACATTTTGTACTTGAAAAGGGAACTGAAGTTCTTCTGTATCTTTTGAAGACTCAGCTTTTATTATATTATATTCCTTGTTCTACAGTTATAAGCCCTGCAAATTAAATCTGAGCGACCTTTTTGATTAATGAAATGGATGATCCCATAATAAGTCAATGATTAAAAAACATAGCAGGATAGACCGATAAGATTTACAATGGTTGTCCTGGAAAGCACATAACAAGAACATTTGTCAAACCAGGAACAAAATTAATAAATCACAGATAGATAACAAAGTTATCATATATCAAATATGCAACACATAACATAGCAGGTTCACATCCCTTGTTAAAATGGGTTGCTGAAAACATGTTGACTTTAACTAAAGCTTTTTAAAAGTAATTGTCATTCCTTTCAGTTGCTATAGTAGCTTTTTCACTCCTCCCGTGTCATAATGAAGTTTTTAATTTTCTTTTAAAAATATGTTTAAAAGGTATTTAAAAATTAGGGTATACCAACAAAAAGAATATTTCACAACTTTAGTATTTTATTTAGTATATAATTACTTTGGAATTTATTGCTGCTAAAAAAAATGCAAACAATTATTTCCCAGGTTTCAGGAAAGACTAGGAATAATATTGGGGGGAAAAAAGGAAAGCAGCTCACAAGCTTCTATTTGAAGTGAATGCTAATAATTAGTGACTGTGTAAAGCTGGTGAAGTTAACCTGCATCTGTACTCCAGAACATTAAACACACAGCCCTGCATGGCACGAAAACTTGACAACGCCAAATTTTGGGTGAAAAATCACAGGTCCTACGCTTTCCATATCTAAGCTACTTGGACCAATTTCTACCAGGCTGTAATTCTAACTGGGTCTGACCGATTAATTGTTAGTTTTAATTTGCATCAGGTGGAAATGAAAAGCACCCCTTTTTAATCTTGTTTAAATTAGTTCAGGTGGCAGATGGGAAAGTGGCATTAGTTTCAGCATTGAGATTAGAGCACCAGTAAGCCCATACACTAGAAAAATGATAGATACTGGGGGTGAGCTCAGAAATGCTCCAACCACCCTGCCTCTAGGAGACACTGTTGCATTTAAAAAAATAAATACATATATCAGGAAAATCTGTGACTTTAAAATAGGTTATTTTCACTGTATACCAGTAATACTGTAGTTGGAGGTGGGGTGCTCAAACATGGGTTCATAAAACATTTTCTATGTGACATGGGATGGTTGACCATAAACCAGACTATCACGGTTATAGATGTTTTGTGGAACTATAAACAACTGACTTTTCCAGAATAATAAAAATCAAGTTATTGGAAGTTTGAATTACATACCCCCTTTTAGGTCAGCTGAGGCACCTACATACTGGAAATTATCCATATTTATAACATCGATGATAGGAGATACAACTCTCGTTTTATCCTGGAAAAGGAGATGAAAGTAAATGAATAACTGCTGTTACACTATAGAATGCAGTGTAGACTGATGGATGGAGTAGAGGAGGACTGGGAGCCAGAGATCCTAGGCTCACATCCCAGCTCACCCACTTGACCTCAGTGTGTCTCCATCCAATCCAGCTTTAGGGATGCCCATCTGAAATGAGAATCCATGGGCTATTCTAGTATACATTTCTTTTAAACAAATAAGCACTTCTAAAGCCAGGCATACTGTGTAATACTGTTAAGACTATACAAAGTGTAATCCTCATTTACTTCTCATAAACATAACAGCATTGTTACAAGACTTTAATTGCCTGCCACGCTTTTTCCTGTGTTACAGGTAATATGACCCCATCTCATATTTACACTCATGCTCTGTTCTGCATGTGTGGGTTAAGGATTACCTGCAATACTGGAAGTGAATTGCGAGTGGAATAATTACAGTGTCAGGATAACATGGATTCATTCAACTCACAGTGAAAATAATGGAAACAGCTGCCACTCAGTCCTGGGATACTCCTAAACTGAGATTGACAATTGTAGGCTGGAGACCATGGAGTACGAAATGTATTTTTGTTTACTACTGTAAGTTGCCCTGGATAAGGGCGTCTGCTAAGAAATAATAATAATAATAATAATAATAATAATAATAATAATAATAATAATAATAATAAGGGCTAAACAGAAACCACCAACCTAGTAGTCTGACCTAGATTCAAAGCCAGATCTCCAGAGGTAAAAGGCATGAGAGGCTAGTTAGTTATTTTAACTTCCTGCAACCATTTTAACCTGAATGCCTGACCTTAATTTAGCCGTTTTTCTACTGTTGTAAAAGAGAAAAGCCTGCATGTGCCAAGCAGGAAGCAGTTCCTGAACTGGAGAGACTCTTATTTAAATTTGTAATCCTCCTATTTGCACAGTGATACACCTACTTAAAAATGATACTAAACATAAGTAGTACAGTATTTTAGTGCTGGGACGAACACAGGATTTTCATGTTCAGATAGTTCTCTGAATTTAAACATTTGTTTGGATATTCGTTTGTTCGTTTTTAAAAAGTAATAAAAGCCATTATATTGCTCAGAACTAAGGCAGAGCCAGCATATCAACAGGGGCAAGGGGGCATGGCCTCTGTCTGTCTGTCTGTCTGTCTGTCTGTCTGCCTGCCTGCCTGTCTGCCTGCCTGTCTGCCTTACAGCAAAACGTTACAATATGCAAAAATATCCCAGGAGTAAAAGATACATTGTGTAGGCCTTACTTTACCCCAGTGAATTAACTATAAAACAATGGATGCCAAATAGCAGTTCAAGTTAAACGTTGTTTTGTTTATTCCTGAAATAAATAGTGCATAAAGTTGAGACTGCATTTTATTTATTACTTTAATTCCTTACCATTGCCGTTTCTCCACAGTAAACAGTGGCCATCGACACGTTTTCATAAATTAATAACATGAGGTTTACTTGTGCCTTTTTGTAGCTGAACAAGCAAACAAAAACTGAAATTTAACTTTAAAACACACCGTTTTGGTTCTAGTTTACTATTATATTCCACATAACAAAGGTTGCAACAAAAAATATATAATATATAAAAATCACTACACAACATTTCCAACAAGTTGGACACTGTTTAAGCGAGGTATTTCAGAATGATGTGCTTGCTTTTTTTCTGTCCCATGAAATTTTTTCCCACAAGTCCCATGAGATTTTTTGACCCAGATAGCTTTCCATAGAGATCACTATGCGTGCACGCGCATAATCTGGTTTGTTTACTTTTTGCTGTCTAAATAGAGGTTCAAGAGCTGCTGTGTTGATCCTGTGGTTTGCATGTATGTATGTATGTATGTATGTATGTATGTATGTATGTATGTATGTATGTATAAAATCTCACATTACACAGAGCTCTGTTTCATTTGCCATTTTTTAAACTGACGCACAACTTCTGGTGATGCAGTACATAAGTGTAAGGTATTTTTGTCATTTCTAACAAATACGAACATCTGATTTTTGTATCCGAATACATGTAAAAAAAATATTAGTTTGAATATTCAGATATTTGTCCCAGCACTACAGTATTTCATGTTAGATTTCGAAATGTCACATTTTTCCATTTTTCATTAAGTACATGGAAAACTACAAAGCGGTATGTAATTCAATATGTTAATGTAACATTATTCAGCATGTTTCATTCGACTTTATAAAGCAAAATGAATTACTTGTATAGGGTGATGCAAACACTTTTGGCCATAGCTGTACTCAACTATTAAATCCTTTTTTTTTTTTTTTTTTTTTTACCAAAATGCTTTAAAAAAAAGAGCAGCTCATAGCACAATTAATAAAGGAATAACACCAGCTTATAAGAAAATGTTTCATAACTAACATTACCTACAGTATATAACATAAAACTTCATTTTACTTGCTGTTATTTTTCTCTTCTTTCCAACTATACTGAATTCTACTTTGTACTTTCCATATTTTATAGTACTTAAATATGTGTCTATCATCTCTACATCTTGTCTCTTAATGGGACCCAACGCAATGGTAAAGGATTAGTAACTAAATCTAATTTCCCATTGTAGACATTGATAAACACCTAGTTAAAAAACCTGTCAAAGCATTGTACTTGTTTTTTTTTATTATTACTACATATTTTTGGTTATATGCACACTGTTGAGGAGTGAGGTCTACAATTAAGAGGCATGCTCTCTACTAGCCTGAAATTCAAGTGTAGGAAAGGGTTAAACTGTGGTCTCTATGGTCATGACCACATACTTAATGAGATTTAAACTGCCATTTAATAGCTTGGAATTCTGGTATGTCAATAAGACAGTAGATGTGGGAGGAGTGTTTTAAAGTCAAGAGGAAATAATAATAGTTGCTGACCTCTGCTACCCTCTCTAGCAATGGTTCCAACCAGTGTTCATTGCATTCACAGTGGCTGTCAAGGAATGTTAACACCTTAGCTACAGCAGCATCTGCACCCCTCACACGAGACCGCATCAAACCTGTCAAAGAACAAACAAAGTTAAGTAGTAGCACTATTACACTCAGAGAGAGAGAGAGAGAGAGGAGAGAGAGAGGAGAGAGAGAGAGAGAGAGAGAGAGAGAGACTTTGCTGAGCAATGCAACATTGTAGGTGAAGAAACCAAATGGAGGCCAACCAGATTTTAGGACTAACAAAAATGGCTTCTGAAAAGTCTCCTCAAGGCTGATTGTGGTGAAGTGAGGCAAAGAATCATATATCAATGTGTTATGTACTGAAATGTGATGCATTGAGCAATGGTAATATGCTTCTCCACCTCATTTCCACCAAATTAATCTTTCAAAAAGCAATGCTGGCAAATAATGCAGATCAGGGTTTCCCAATCCTGGTCCTGGGGACCCGTGTCTGCTGGTTTTTTATTCCAACTAGGTTATCAATTACTTAATTGAACCCTTAATTCAACTATAATGTGCTTAATTAGACCTTTTAAATTGTTCTCAGCTCCTAAAAGTTGCTGATTTCAAGCTACTTATGAAATCGTATAGTTAACTTGAAATCTTCATTTGTTTAAAAGCTGAAAACAATTAAGGTCTTATTAAGCTAATGAATAGCACAATTAAGGGTTCAATTAAGTCATTGATAACCTAGTTGGAATAAAAACCAGCAGGTCCCCAGGACCAGGATTGGAAAACTCTGATCTAGATAATTATACAAAACATACTTAATAGGATATTAAACAGTTTAGAAATGAAGCATGCTTCAAAAAATGTGATGACATATTTAATTGTTTATTTGAAAAAAATAAACGGTGTGATCATTTAAAGCACTGAAAATGTTTAATTCAGAAAATAATATGACATGACCAGGTAGACATCTCTTAATCCCTGTTTATTCTATTAAAAGAAGGCACCAGCAGCCTATGCATTAACAAAAAATAAATGCACTATGGACAAAACCAACACCTGTTTAAATCCACTAATTTCTTCAATGCAACATTGTAAACAGCCAGTGTGACTTCAACTCATGATAGACATGTACCGGTGCTTAGTATTCAGCAAACTACCACTGGCTACATTTACAAAGAAAAGACAGGTAGCACACTAGGATTGTTGTACTATTCCTTTTAGTTTGACAAGGGTTTACAAAAGACTTTGTAAAAGTGTCATTAAGGAGTGGTGATGCTAATATTTTATGTAGCACCTAAATCATAGGAACGTACCTACCAATAATTACATATGCATTGTTTTAAAAAAGGGTGTTTACAATGACCGAGATTTTAGAATACTACATAAAAACTTTCCAGTTTCACTTACCTAATCATGGCCATCTGGATTTACAACAGATGTAACTTGAATGTTTTGCTGGTCTTTTTTACCCCCCAAGGATTGTTAAATGTAATTATTTGTTAAATGTTTCTTTTAAGATTCCCTCATAGCACAGAAGGGATTCCTTAATGTGCTGTGCTAAAGTTGTGTCTACATACTTTTTTTTTATTTTAACTATGTAAGTTAATATTTTCTTTGTTTTTTGGTTACTGGTAGTACTGCGACTATCAGAATCACTACACTGCAACAAATCACTGTTCAAAAAAATACATTTTTCAAAAGAAAGGCTAGAACTAATTATCATGAAGTATTTTGTATTAAAACATTTTTCAAACAGCATGGTTCAGTGCTATGATCTTAAGGACCATAAGATAAGGGTTTATTGATTGATCTAAACAGAGAGCACAGCTCCTTGCTGAAATGTCAGTGATTTATCAGCCATTAGTCTGGAGGTATGTATAGTACATTTATAATTTGTATGTACTTACAATTTATATGTATATAAAATGTATGTATTTATGGAGCAAAAAAAGTGTCCCTTCAAATTTGACACATGGAACGACGTTAATCTTACCCCGTCCAGGCATTCCACAGTAAGAATATGCATTTTTTAAAGAAAATCCAGAAAATTATAGTACGCTGGCGGTATGATGACATCACGAATCTAGAAAAAGAACGTTCCATTCTGGGTGCCAAAAGCCGTTGAAAATATAGCCATTGTTGCATGCTAACAGGGGAATGGTATTACACATGTTGTGTAAACACATTGGCAGAATATATGCACTATACTCCAGCATGCACAACACTGAGTGCAGTTGACTAGGATTCAAACATTTCATGCCTAGCCTCAGATTAGGCTGGATCTTGAGTAACAACTTACCTTCCCGTCGATCATTTCTGAGTATCCGCACTTTTTCTATCTTTGCCAACAAAGCACCATCTTCAGCTGCAAAACAGTACAACATAAAAATATTAAAGTCACTCAACTTTACTCAAAAGAATGTATTTAAAAAATTAAAGAAAGTGCTTCTTTAAACTAACCGTTGTCGCTGTAATCATCAACCAATATAATTTCTTTGATAAGATGCGCTGGGCTTTTCTTAAGAACACTAAAATAAAAGTAAAATAGACAAATGTTAGATGCAATATTGCTTTAGACAGTGTATTTATTATAGACACACAGTGAACATTCACACTGATACCTGACAATAGTACGCAGCAAAGCAGATCGAGCCTCATTGTGGAAGGTGATGACAACGCTGGTTGCTGGTAAATCAGTCTGCCACAGTTTATGTCGACAACTGTATGAGACAAAGAACAGTTAAAGTTATTAAACCTAATAAGATAATTCCATAAATTTTACATATTTTGCACTAGCTACATAGATCTAAAACTGTCTAAACGCCTTGTTTCCATAGCCGACCGTGGACGTAAAAGTGGGGTTTCCACTGCTGGCTACAACAGTCCTGGCAGGCTGCGGACGGTTTCTCTGGCCTGCTTTGCTTCATCGTACCCGATGTGGCCAGACTACTTACACAGGAAGTGCTTCATCACGTAGCAGGGAGGCGTGTGCTTGTACAGGAAGCCGACAGGGGAACAGAAAAACATTTAACCCTTTACATGGCTGCCGTCGAACAAAATTGTGGTGGCATGTGGGAAAACGAGGAGACAAAATGTTTGTTGTCCGTATGGGCTGACTCAGAAATACAAAATCAATTAAATGGGCACTGTGCGGAATATTCGAGTCTATGAAAAAATAGCAAAAGTCCTTGCAGACAACAGATTCACATGAACACCACAACAGTGCCGGGACAGAAAAAACTGCAGGCTGACTACAGAAAAATGAAAAGACAGCAACAATTGGAGCAGGAACAGACCATTTTTTTGTTTTATGAACAAATGTATAGTTTTTTTTTTAGGGTGCTGGCCCGTGAATGAGCTGCAGGGTCTTTTGAATAGTACTTGTGTGGAGAACGCCATGATGGAACAGCACTCTACAGGTAGGGTTTCACATATAATCATTTAAAAAAAATAAAAATAAAAAAATAAAAAAATAAGTCATTTATGTAAGGCTTTAGTAAACCAGAAGCTTATAGCAGCTGTTTTTCTTTCTTGTAGATAAAACATGCATGTGACGTTTTTGTAGATAAATATATATAAGCTTTACTGTTCTCTCTGAAAGCAGGAGACTGTGTCTGCTAAGAGTAATCATGCTTCGGTAACCACTCGGAGCACTACAGTGATTCTAGAGTAAAATGTGTCTTGGGGGTTGTTACAGGTTTACGGGAGAGATCACTTTTGCCCAGGCTAAACGCAACAATGACAAACCCTAGCTGTTTGTTTTGGCTGCTGTCTACCCTCTTATGGAATATTCTGGAGAATATAACAGGAGAGATCGGAATTTGCATCTCATTACAAATAGATTTGCAACGCCCAAAGTCAAGATTTAGAACTTCCTTCTGGCAGAGATAAATGAGTGGTATAGTGAACAGAAAGTAGGAGGCAAATGTAATAGGATTGAGCTCTGGCTTCTGCAGACTCCAACCTTGATGCAACTATGGCACCGGCCAACAAGAAAAGGAAAACAAATTAATATTATTTAAACACTTTGCAGGGCCAAAAAACATTAAGAAAAGAAACATGGAAATAAATAAGTAACAAAATAAATTCACTGCAACACTAAGCGACAGACAAAAATGGCATGACCTTAGCAGGATTACAAAAAAAGAAAGCAGAAAATAAAACAAAAACAGGACAAACTGAATGTGATGTGTTTAACATCCGCAGACCCTGGGCACAGCAAAAGCAAACCAACACATATAGATCTAAAAGAAAGGGTCCCCAAAAACGGAAAGCATAACTGAAACTAAGCTTGTTTCTATATATGGAAGTTTACCATGGTAAATTTGCACAGTAATTCTGCAGTTAACCATGTTTGTACTCGTCTGTACCCTAACCATGCTTATATGCTTTCAGTGCTTGAATTTAAGAATCACAGAAAACATTTGTTTGAATCTATTTATATTTTAGTTGTGTAAAGAAAAAAAAAACAGTACATACAGTACGCTACGCAAGTAAATACTTTGTCGCATTTCAGTTGTCTATGCACTACATAATTAATTATTATTATTATTATTTATTTCTTAGCAGACGCCCTTATCCAGGGCGACTTACAATCGTAAGCAAATACATTTCAAGTGTTACAATACAAGTAATACAATAAGAGCAAGAAGTACAATAACTTTTGTTCAAGCAAAGTATAAGTGTGACAAACCACAATTCAATAATACAGCAGATAATAGTGATAGTTACATCAGGGTATGATTAAATAGTGATAGTTACATCAGGATATGATTAAATACAACGTACTACAGGTTAAACACTTGACAGATTACAGTATTCTGAAGTACAGGATTAAATGCAGTAAAATAGGGGCAGATAAGAGCAAAATAAAGCACATTTACATGAAGGGTGATAGTGTCCCAGGATACAAACAGAGGAGTTCTACAGGTGCTTTTTGAAGAGGTGAGTCTTAAGGAGGCGCCGGAATGTGGTCATGGACTGGGCAGTCCTGACATCTGTAGGAAGGTCATTCCACCACTGCGGAGCAAGGGTGGAGAAGGAGCGGGCTCTGGAGGCAGGGGAGTGTAGCGGAGGTAGAGCCAGTCTTCTAGTGCAGGCGGAGCAGAGAGGTCGAGTGGGGGTGTAGGGAGAGATGAGGGTCTGGAGGTAGCTGGGTGCAGTCTGGTCAAGGCATCTGTAGGCTAGTACAAGAGTCTTGAACTGGATGCGAGCGGTGATCGGATAGTTGGTGAGGAAGGGTCGGATTCTTCGGATGTTGCTCAGGAAGAATCGGCAAGTGCGTGCCATTTTTTGGTTTTTTATATAATAAAAGTAACTAAAAGCCTGTAAACGTTTAAACAGGAAGTTTCACATAAAAACAACTAGTTGAATCTACTCCAGCGAGAGGCATGCGTCAAATAACAGGCACAAACCAAACCAGTGTCATAAATCAGGAAAAAAAATGAGAATACTGCAAGGGTAAGCGTGAAACTTTGACATTATAATGAGATTCATACATTTCCATACAAAAGTAGTTCGACATGAACAGTCCTAACTAAACTACCGCAGGAGGGATGAAACTAAGTTACAGGAGTGAAAATTCCTTTTTTAATTAATACATTGCAGGTAGGTCTATGAAGTCACAAAAATCTGTGAAAAGTCAAGATACGAAAGAAAAATCAATGATGCATAGAGCCCATTAATTTTTACGTGTCAGCACCTTAACTTTCTGTGAAATGCTCCAGTGCCCAACGTATCTGAATATTTGTATTATGTATGTATGACGGCGGAAGCCATTATTTATATATATATATATATATATATATATATATTATATATATATATATATATATATATATACACACACACACACACACACACACACACACACACACACACACACACACAGTGCCGTGAAAAAGTATTTGCCCCCTGTCTGATTTTCTGCATTTTTGCATATTTTTGACACTGAATGTTATCAGATCTTCAACCAAAACCTAATATTAGATAAAAGGGACCCTGAGTGAATCAATAACACACAAATTTGATACACATTTCATTTATTTATTTATTAAAGAAAGTTATGCAACACCCAATGCCCCCGTGTGAAATAGTAAATCGCCCCCTTAGACTCAATAACTGGTTACGCCACCTTTAGCAGCAATAACTGCAACCAAACGCTTCCTGTAGTTATTGGATTAGTCTCGTACAGCGCCGTGGAGGAATTCTGGCCCACTCCTCCATGCAGAACTGCTTCAACTCAGTGACATTTGTGGGTTTTCGAGCATGAACTGCTCGTTTCAGGTCCTGCCACAACATCTCAATGGGGTTTAGGTCTGGACTTTGACTAGGCTATTCCAAAACTTTAAATCTCTTGTTCTTCAACCATTCTGATGTAGACTTGCTTGTGTTTCGGGTTAATTGTTTTGCTGCATGACCCAGCTGCGCTTCAGCTCACGGACGGATGGCCTGACATTCTCCTGTAGAATTATCTGATACAGAGCAGAATTCATGGTTCCTTCAATGATGGCACGGCAACCCACAAACCATCACACTACCACCACCATGCTTGACCGTTGGTATGAGGTTCTTACTGTGGAATGCAGTGTTTGCTTTTTGCCAGACATAACAGGGCCCATGTCGGCCAAAATGTTCCACTTTTGACTCATCTGTCCATAGAACATTATTAGGTGCTTTTTGGCAAACTTGAGGACGAGCATTCATGTTCTTCTTAGTGAGCAATGGTTTCCCCCTTGCTACTCTGCCATGAATCCCATTTTTGCCCAGTGTCTTTCTGATGGTGGAGTCACGAACACTGACCTTAACCGAGGCGAGAGAGGCCTGCAGATCCCTGGATGTTGTTCTAGGGTTCTTTGTGACTTCCTGGACGATTTTACGCCTTGCTCTTGGAGAGATTTTGGCAGGACGGCCACTCCTGGGAAGATTCACTACTGTCCCAAACTTTCTCCATTTGGACAATATGGCTGAGACTGTGGTTCGGTGGAGCCCCAGAGCCTTAGAAATGGCTTTGTAACCCTTTCCAGACTGATAGGCATCAACAACTTTTTTCTTCAGGAGGTCTTCAGGAATTTCTTTTGTTCATGGCATGATGTGCCTCTAGAACCTGTGTGCTGACAACTTCACTCTGATGGTAAGGGCCAAAGTTAGTCAGATTTATATTGGGCAGTGTTGGCCCAAAATCAGGCCTGGTTGTTAACCAAAGTACTCAAACAGCTGACCCTAATTATCCCTTTAATTGGGTTGAGTTAACCCAATTAAAGGGATAGGGGGCAATAACTTTTTTTCACACCTGAGATTGCATGTTTGATTACCTTGCACACCAAACAAATGAAAGCAGCACCAAACTTTGGTGTCATTTTTTTCTCTCAGACTCCCTCTATATACTACTACAACCCACAAAAAAATGTGACAAAATACAATGTGAAAAATGTGCAAAAATGCAGAAAATCAGATAGGGGGCAAATACTTTTTAACAACACTATATATATATATACACACACACACACACACACACACACACACACACACACACACACACACACACACATACTGTGGTTTGCAGAAGTATTCACCCCCCTGCAAAGTTTTCACATTTTGCTGGCACCTGAGCGTACTCCACGACGCTTTCAAATTACACTTTACATGTAGAATCTACACAAACTGCTCCACATTGATAAAGTCAAAAAATGCATATAGAATATAAATAAGTAAGATTTACAGAGAAAAACAGATTAATCTCAGTTGCATAAGTATTCAACCCCTATGCTACTGCAGCCCTAAATCAGCTCAGGTGCAAATTATTTGTCTGAAAGGTCACAATTTGTTAAATGGTTTCAGCCTGTGTGTAATCAAAGTGGTTTAACTTGTAGATAATTTCCCTCAGGCATACAAAGACTTAAGCTGCAACTCACATAGTGATCTAAGAAAGCAACCATGAAGACCAAAGGGTTAAAACAAGTCAGGGATAAAGTGGTAGAGAGGCACAGAGCAGGAGAAGGGTACAAGAAAATGTCGAAGGCGCTGATTATCCCTCTCAGCACTGTAAAGTCCATCATTAAGAAGTGGAAGATGCATCATACCACCCAGACACTACCCAGATCAGGTCACCCTCCCAAACTGAGCAGCCAGGCAAGCAGGAAACTCATTTGGGATGTCACTCTGAATGAAGCCAACAATGATCCTGAGAGATCTACAAAGTTCTGTGTCTGAGATGGGAGTCAGTGTTCACAAATCAACAATAAGCTGGTCCCTACACAAAGCTGGCCTGTATGGATGGGTGGCAAGAAAGAAACCATTACTCAAAAATCTTAAAGCACGTATGGAGTTTGCGAAAAAGCATGTAGATGATACTGCAGACATGTGGAAAAAGATTTTGTGGTCAGACAAGCATTCCAAACGTTACGTCTGGTGCAAGCCCAACACTACACATCACCCAGTCAACACCATCCCAACTGTCAAGTATGGTGGTGGCAGCATCATGTTATGGGGATGCTTCTCTTCAGCAGGGACTGGGGAGCTTGTCAGGATAGAGGGGAGAATGGATGGTGCAAAGTACAGGCAAATCCTTGAGGAAAACCTTTTCGAGTCAGCCAAGACTCTGAAATTTGGGAAGAAATTCACATTTCAGCAGGGCAATGACCCGAAGCACAAAGCCAAAGCCACACTGCTGTGGTTGAACAAGAAGAGAATTGTTCAGTGGCCCAGTCAAGGTTCTAACTTGAATCGAATTGAAAATTTATGGCGAGATGAAGACTGCAGTCCATCGACGATCCCCAACAAACTTATCAGAACTGGATCGATTTTCCAATGAAGACTGGGCAAAAATGTCACCATCCTACTGTGCAAAGCTAGTAGAGACCTATCCAAAAAGACTCATAGCAGTAATTGCTGCAAAAGGTGCTTCTACCAAGTACTGACTTAAGGGACTGAATACTTATTCAACCAGTAAATTTCATTTTGTACATTTTCTTTGCAAGTTTTGCTGGCATTTAACCTCCTCCTCATATAACAGTGTTCAGTTTAACCACTGAAGCTTTGAATAAAAAAAGTTCATTTGAAAAACTGTGCATAAATTATTTGTAATTCAACAAAATGTGACTTCTGCAAACCACTGTATATATGTATGTATAATAACATATATATATATATATATATATATATATATATATATATATATATATATATATATATATATATATATATAGACCCACACACACACACACACACACATGTGCAGACAGACTATAGTCACATGAAAGGGGTTAAAATCCCCATTCATAAAAACCTTGAGTTAATTCATTGATTAATTGTTGCTAAATGGGAGATGGTCACCTGTAAAGAAACCTGCCGCTTTGCTTGTTCGGGTGGTAGGGTGTTCGAGAGTGGAGAACCAGTGAGGAGTTTTTCAACGTGCCCTTTTGTTTTGTGTTTGTTTAAAATCTTTGCTTTATTATTTAATAAAGATACAGCCATACCTTTTTGGTTTGTGTCGCTCCTTCCTGGTCCGTGACATCACCACACCTGCGCACTGCAACCACTCTGCCACAAATATTCAAGAAGAGAACACCTGTCGCTCCTACTGCAATGACTGATTTTGACTGCATTTCCATTTCACTGAAGATTTGATTTTGAAAATAACTTTTATAACTTCAAAACAGAAACCGCTGGCATTGTTTGAACATGCTATTGAATTATGTTACGTGTATTATATTATATATATTAAAAAAAAATACAGATATAGATATAGATATATATATATATATATATATATGTTAGTTGGACTTGTTTTAATTCAGGAAACTAAAAGCAGCTAGCAGACCTCATTGTAACTCACACTACAAATCAATTTGAACAAAATGGGGATGTAGTTTCTAAGTGCTTTCCTTTACTTTTTGCTGTTTTGCCATTAGGTGGCAATGCTGCACTCCTTGTAGTTTGTAATAACAGTCACACAATATAACAAACACATTTGGTCATATCACTAAAATTAAGCTTTTATATAATTTATTCTCCAGTATTATATAACACCCATAAAGAATATCATCTCACAAGGCAGAAGGTTCAATTGACATCTTTAAAACAACCTACAAATCATCTAGCCTCCACAGCTGTTAAAGCAGACCACAACTATGACCTCTGACAGGCCTTGAACTGAGACAGATGCCATTTCTAAAGAAGAGATCTTGCAGTATGTGCTGCAGCAAGTTTCTGGCAACCTTACCACTGGCCCACCAAAAAATCATATTGCAAAAATGCTTAGGTGCATAGGGGTTTTGGAAGAAGAATACACAAATGGCACCGACCCGTGGCTTGTTTGGACAAATAAAGATCATATGTTTTACCTGTTTAAACAGTTTTTTAATTAAAAACGGGATACCTACAAGATGTGATATTTTCTAATAATTTATCTCAGGATGATAGTGTCACTGGATCTCTTTTCCGTAGACAGAAGAGTGTTGAATCCCCTGGTCACAAGCATCTTTGATTTGTTGAAATCAGACATTGAAGAAATGATTCTTGGACACTGTACACATGCCTGCCTGCCAGGGTTTAATTATTATTATTATTATTATTATTTTTTAATCAAATCGGAATTGATTTAAATCGATTTTTTTTCTTTTTTAAAAATTATGGAAATTTTTTTGTAGTACATAGTTGTGGCTCTATAGTACCTCCAAACTGTACATTTAAGGATGTTGGAAATGGTGGTTTGTGAATAGGTAAATACCAAACTAAATTACTCAATCTTAAATGAATACATAAATAAAGCAAATGATTTATCATTGTGGCATCCTCTAAATGTGAACTAGAATATGCGAACTACAAGAATTTAGTGATGGAGTACGCCAGAGAAAAATACCCCTCACTCATCCCAGTCATTCTTTTCTTTTACTTTTCTTTCTTTGAATTCCTCTTTCTGTGTCAGTCCAAACACACGCAGTTGCTACTTAGGACTACTTTGCTTTTTATAGTGTGTTCAATTGTTAAAGTTCCTGATTGCACCACTAAATAAACCTCGTTTCAGCGGGTCTCAACACAGTGCTCAATTGTCTGTTTGAGACCCCATTGCACTGTAATCAGAATCGCTTCGGCAAATATGTTAATGATGGGGCAGACGCTCTATAACGGGGCAAGCCATGTCTTCAGAATACCACATCAGTGCAGTATTTTTTATTTTTATTTATTTATTTTGTGTTATAAATTTGTAATCGCCAATTATTTTTCTGATTTTCTCCCCAATTTGAAATGCCCAATTATTTTTATTTCAACCTGGCCCACCACTGCCAACCCCGCACTGACTCGGGAGAGACAAAGGCGGACACACACGTCCTCCGAAACGTGTGCCATCACTCTGCAGGCCCGCCATGCAGCCACCTCAGAGCTACAGTGTCGGAGGACCACGCAACTCTGGTCAACTTACAGGCAGACACGCAAGCGCCCGGCCAGTCCACAGGGGTCGCTGGTGTACGGTGAGCCGAGGACACCCTGGCCGACCTAAGCCCTCCCCCTCCCCCATTTTTTTTACGTCGTCGCTCCATTTATGCACCACAGAAATCAGGGGGCAAGCACCATTCACGCTTGCACCCGCATTTGCGTTGTGATCAGAATACAGCCCTAAGAGTTTTAGTTTATAGATAGTAAGAGTTTAAGATGTTTGTGTTAATAAAAGGTTTTTAAAACATACCTTCCATGTCTTTTCCTTGAGAAACTATATAAAATAGGTAGTAAAAAAAAACCCAAAAAACGACTTGATTTAAATCACCCAACCCTGCTACTTGCTTTGGGTATGTTAACATACAGCAATATCTGGGATTGGAAAGATAATCATGTAGTAAACATACATATAGTTTACATGGAATAGGCGATGGCAGGCTGTTAGCCAATTTGCATAGCTCTGTCAGAAGAAGTAGGAGTCTTGTTAAAAAGAAGGAGATTGAAATATGTAGCTGACACAGCTTTAACTCATGAACAAATAAAAAAATAAAATGCCTGAAAGTCTTTATGAACAACAACACTTTTGTTGCCAGATACGAAAGAAGCAGATATGAAAGAAGATATATCCCTTCACTTTATGATAAAAGTGTGTTTTAAAAAAAAATAAATAAATAAATAAAACACACACACACCAAAAAACAAACCCTGGTTTCAAAAATAAAAAGGGTTAGTGACAACTATTTTGGTGGTTTTGTGATATGAATGACTTAAAAGTTGTTGGAAAGAAATCATATTAAATCACTTTGCCTCAGAAAAAAATTACTAAAATACACTGCAAGTAAACAGGATTGGATTGTGCCATTAATGGAAATGACAGTTTGAAGGAGACAGACGTTTACGTCATGTACTCTGGTTTATAGCGCTAGGGGGGAGATTTTTCAAAGTATGAAAAACAACCTTTTTGGAAGCATTGAATATATTTCAATACTTCTATATTCCAAGCATCCCATAAATTATTACTTTAATCATTCCTTCATTTTCTTCAAATATTCACTTGGGGTTACAGTAATTGAACACTTGGATACAGTACTAAAAATTACAAACAACTCACTGTCTCCCTTTGCTAGCTCTATAAATTCATATTTGCTCAAATAGAAACATTTCAACACAAAGTAACTACTAGATTGCAACGATGCTGCCATTTAGAGTTGTTTCACCTATGCCTTGATAACAGACTGCATTTTTTACTTGCTTGATGGAACATTGCTGAATTTCACGGTCTACAGTATTGATCAGTACCTTTAACATGAAAAGAAACAAACACAATAGCATATTGCTCTTTGACAGAAAGACAATGATTCTTGGTGGTAAATCTCCCTCCCGACCTGTGAGGACGCTAAGTAACGGCCAATTAACATTGTTTATTATTTATTGTTGTTACGCCATCAGGCATTTGGATTACAAACCATTAAACAACATTGCACCTGGATTATAATTGATAATTGACTGTCTGTTTACTGATCACCTCACTGTTAACCACTCTGCCACATGCTCACACAGACGTTCTTTCTATTTATTATCCTGCATTCCAATTGGTATACCACTGCAAACCAGGACCACCCATTATATGAGTGCATGAATCAAGACACAAAATCACCAACTTAAAATGTCCTCCCCTCCCAGCCAAATATAAATCCCTAAATTACAGGTGTCCATACTATGACAAAGATTAGGTTACCATGACATTCCTCCACATATCCCTGATTTCGGCAAAAAGGTTGCCTGCTTGACATTGTTTCTTATAAGTTTTACTTCAGAATGTATGATTTAGTGTTTTGAATAACCTTCATCCACAAAATATAGAATATAATCCCTTGAATAGTTTATTAGCGGGCAAATTCCAACAAATTAGTGTTATATGCCAGATCTCATTCATAAATAGGTCATCATGACCTTCAATGTATACCACATTTCATTGTGGTTCTCAGGATATTTTTAGTGTAATGCAAGTTCCTTGATAAAAGTACTATAGGTCACCATCTCAGTATAGATTAACTTTCTTTTATACCGATGAAGGGAACAATCTCATTGGCTAGTAAGTGTTTCAACCTGCATGACATGTCACCATAGATTACTAGCACAGCTTGTAACTTTTAGAACCATTCTGCCTGACTCAATTGACAACCATCTTGTGAGGTGTGGGGTGCCATTTTCCAAGTGCAATAACACACTCCAGGGTGTTCAAATAGGTTCCAAAATCAGCAGACCTAGGTTGTTCAAGGGTATTTAGCTTCCCCATTACACTGAACAACACCCCTAGGTGAACATATTCAAACCCCTTGCTGTGTGCTATTGCTTTCTTATAAAAGCACTGTATCAAAAAGATATCATGCAAAAGAAAACCACTGGAAAAAAAAAAATCACACATGTTCTTTTTTTCCCACACCTTTTTTGGATGAGGTACTTGGCTTATTTTACTTCAGGAGAGATGTGTAATAGAACATGGTACAGATTGAATAAACAGAAAGGGTGGATAGTTACAGCAGCTAGCTCAGTACTGACAGGGCAATCACCTACATTTTCAGTTTGTCAGCCAAGTCAAGACCTGTCCCAGCCCAATTTAAACCAGCGGTCCAACCATTTTCCTTCCATATTCACACACTATATGGCAGGGGTATTCAATTACACTCACTGGAGGGCCAGATAAGGCAATGTCCAAATCTTGGGGGGCCCACAGGGTGCTCATGATGTGTGCATCGAGGGCGGTGACCACTTACTATGATACGATTTCTGATTGCCATTTAATAATACAAATACAAAGCAAATATATTTATCACTATAATGTTATTAAAACTACATGCTATTAATTGTACTTTTATTAAAACTATTACATTAATATGGACATCTAATTACCTTTCTTTTTGCCAAAAAAAATGACACTCGCACTGTCTTTGTTTTCGAAAAATTACTGCGCAACAAAAGCATGCCAGTTAAGTAACAATAGCACGTCAATCAGTGGTGGTGCCAGACTTCCCATGATGAGGTAGAAGGGGCGGGGCAGCATAAATACATTCAAATAACTTCCCATGTCAGAAGTGGACCAGGGTGAACAGCAAGCATTTAAACAGCAACCTTAAGGAAAGACAGAAGCTACAGGAGAAGTGTTATCTGAATTAGTGAAATAATAGTAAACTTATTACCAGATAAAGTGCAGTGATCATTTGTTCCTGTATTATGGCGTGTTGCCAATAAATACCTCTTGTTAGGGGACACAAATACCCTGTAGATAGCTGCGACCTTTCAACTGTGCGTATCTGCAACTAGCATTTGTAATGAAGGACAGCTGACCAGGGCTGCCAACTACTTTTACAAAAACCTGCCTACTTCTTCCTGAAAAAAAACCTTAATAAAAAATAGCAAAAACTAAAAAGCATGGCCCCAGGACTGAGTTTATCACTGCTGTGCACTGCATTCTGCGCAGCTGGATGTCTTTGAGATTGGTGCAGTTTGTGTCATTTACAATGTCTGACGATCTAACACAAGCAATCCACAGTGGAAATGGCGATATGATTTGCCACTAGAAACGCTCGTTTCTATTCTGCCCTTCTCTTTTTGTCACTAACCTCCAACATGGGTGCTACTTGGAAGCAGTTTGTTATTTTATTCAAGGCAGAATGTGGAGCAGCATTGTTAATATATTTCATTGTTTCTGCATTGAGACTCTGCAGTATTTGCAGAAGCCAGTGGCTGTGCCCCTCCCCCCCCAAAAAAAGACTTAGCTATTTACAATCATTGTTTAAAGATCTATTAAAATTACTCATTTTCAAATGGAAACTGAAATATCTGCATGAATAAAAAGTTTTTTTTTTTTTTTTTTTTAAATAAGCCATTTATAAGGGTTGCTCTTAAATCATGCTACATTTTACGGAGTCATTTATTTTATTAACTGTTAAAGTAGCTTTCTAATATATTAAATAGTTCATTTTTAAGGGTTAGTTAATATAACTTCAATATTATTATTATTATTATTATTATTATTATTATGATGATGATGATCGAGTGATCCCTGCTAGCCATTTTTGGTTCAATGTACATGTTTTGGTGCATGCAGAATGAAGAAACTGCATGCAAACAAGGGTGGAACATTTTAATAAGTGATTAATCTATAATTTACAAAAGAATAAATGCAGGACACACATTATTACAATCACAATTCGTAATTGTATTAACATTAATACAGACTAGTCACTTATTAAAATGTTGCACTCTCGTTATAGCATTCTTCATTCTCCATTGAATGAGAATGAAGGCAATTTTAAAAACCCATTTAGATGTTTCACGTAAATTAAAGTGATTTTAGCATTATTATTACAATATACATTTTATATGACGGTCTGGTCTCAAAGGTTTTATAACAACAGTGCTTTTTAACGTCTTATAACAACAGTGCTGCGATCATATTATATATATATATATATATTACACACACACTACCGTTCAAAAGTTTGGGGTCACTTAGAAATTTCCTTGTTTTCGAAAGAAAAGCAAATTTTTTGTCCATTAAAATAACATCAAATTGATCAGAAATACAGTGTAGACATTGTTAATGTTGTAAATGACTATTGTAGCTGGAAACGGCTGATTTGTAATGGAATATCTACATAGGCGTACAGAGGCCCATTATCAGCAACCATCAGTCCTGTGTTGCAATGACATGTTGTGTTTGCTAATCCAAGTTTATCATTTTAAAAGGCTAACTGATCATTAGAAAACCCTTTTGCAATTATGTTAGCACAGCTGAAAACTGTTGTGCTGATTAAAGAAGCAATAAAACTGGCCTTCTTTACACTAGTTGAGTATCTGGAGCATCAGCAATTGTGGGTTCAATTACAGGCTCAAAATGGCCAGAAACAAAGAACTTTCTTCTGAAACTCATCAGTCTATTCTTGTTCTGAGAAATGAAGGCTATTCCATGCGAGGAATTGCCAAGAAACTGAAGATCTCGTACAACGCTGTGTACTACTCCCTTCACTGAACAGCGCAAACTGGCTGTAACCAGAATAGAAAGAGGAGTGGGAGGCCCCAGTGCACAACTGAGCAAGAGGACAAATACATTAGAGTGTCTAGTCTGAGAAACAGACGCCTCACAGGTCCTCAACTGGCAGCTTCATTAAATAGTACCCGCAAAACACCAGTCTCAACGTCAACAGTGAAGAGGCGACTCCGGGATGCTGGCCTTCTAGGCAGAGTTGCAAAGAAAAAGCCATATCTCAGACTGGCCAATAAAAAGAAAAAATTAAGATGGGCAAAAGAACACAGACACTGGACAGAGAAAGATTGGAAAAAAGTGTTATGGACAGACGAATCTAAGTCTGAGGTGTTCGGATCACAAAGAAGAACATTCGTGAGACGCAGACCAAATGAAAAGATGCTGGAGGAGTGCTTGACGCCATCTGTCAAGCATGGTGGAGGCAATGTGATGGTCTGGGGGTGCTTTGGTGGTGGTAAAGTGGGAGATTTGTACAGGGTAAAAGGGATCTTGAAGAAGGAAGGCTATCACTCCATTTTGCAACGCCATGCCATACCCTGTGGACAGCGCTTGATTGGAGCCAATTTCCTCCTACAACAGGACAATGACCCAAAGCACAGCTCCAAACTATGCAAGAACTATTTAGGGAAGAAGCAGTCAGCTGGTATTCTGTCTATAATGGAGTGGCCAGCACAGTCACCGGATCTCAACCCTATTGAGCTGTTGTGGGAGCAGCTTGACCATATGGTACGTAAGAAGTGCCCATCAAGCCAATCCAACTTGTGGGAGGTGCTTCAGGAAGCATGAGGTGAAATCTTTTCAGATTACCTCAACAAATTGACAGCTAGAATGCCAAAGGTCTGCAAGGCTGTAATTGCTGCAAATGGAGGATTCTTTGACGAAAGCAAAGTTTGAAGGACACAATTATTATTTCAATTAAAAATCATTATTTCTAACCTTGTTAATGACTATATTTCCTATTCATTTTGCTATATTTCCTATTCAAACAAGGACATTTCTAAGTGACCCCAAACTTTTGAACGGTAATATTATATATATATATATATATATATATATATATATATATATATATATATATATATATATATAATATTACATAATAACATGTTGCAACACAATAAAATGTGGAAAAGTCCAAGGTGAATACTTTTGAGAGCCACTGTACAATGAATAACAGGGAGGGTTAAATCAATAACATGTTTAACATTTCAGTGGTTACTTTCATTGCGAGTACTCCTTAGGATGATGTACATAAAGTACCTCATCCATCAGGGCTCGTTACTGGGACATGCTCCTGCAGCGAATTCATTACCATCTTTTACATATACAGTGCTCCCTCCCACTTATAGATCTAGTTTGGAGCCATAAATAACACACCATTTGTGTTCCGCCTTATATTTTGTATAATAACAGTATAGACATTATGGGGCAAACTGGAGTCATGACATATTATAACCATGGTATAAAGGGCCACCTTATAACAGGCAGCTCTATATGGCTTCATAATGGAGAGTAAGAAAAGATGCATAGTTGTTATACAAAAGGTGCCCCACAAAACACACGTGTTGGCTATTAATTGATCTACGAGTGTAAGTTTAAGTTTGCAACCCGTTAGCCTACCATGGCCCCAGCTGGTATTTATACCTCACCTCAAAATATTTTTAAAAAGTACCACAGGTTTTAGAATTTTTTGAATTATTTTTTTTTGTTTGTTTAAATACACTGAGATTTACTCCAGTATTTGGCAAGAGAAAAAATAAAGCAAAAACAAAAGCTGTGCACAGGGGCTTGATTTAACACACACATACGTTTTGCAAAATCCCCACAATTTGCTTTTCAGTTTAGAAATGTGCCAACGCAGCACTACAGTAAATGCTTAGTGAATTTGGACCATTCTTCATGCAAAAGCTTTACAGTTGGCACTACTTTACAATTAGAAGTGTAACATTTTCCCTCCCATTTCCTTTAAGAATGAGGAATGGAATTGAAGCAGAGAGAACTACTCATTTAAAAAAGTCATCAGTTCCTCTTTTAGGGAAATTATTTGAGTAAAGTAAAAGTAAAATGGAAAAATAAGATGGCCAAAATCAAATGGTTTTAACACACACAGTACATTACACTGTATAAACTTGTGGTGGGATGAAAAATCATTATTCAACTATTCTTTTATTAAGTATATAAAAATGTAAGTAAGCCTACACATTCGATTATTGTATTAACAGTGTTGGGAAAAGTTACTTCTAAAAAGTAATCCATACAGTTACAAGTTACTTGAAAAAAATACAACTAGTTACAATTAAATATTGTTACTTTTTAGGCAGTTTATTTGAGATTTTTTTTTGGTTTAGTTAGAAATATTCTTTAAAGATCAATGTATCAAACCTGTTATCTCTATGACAGCATTTTCTAGCAAGATGATATAAAAAGTGTGTGTGGCATGTATAGTTTGACTTGCCCTGTTGAGGTGCTGTCTGATTCACATTATGCATCAGTCATTGTACTTTTTTAATTTTTTTATTGCAACAACGTTTTGTTTTTTTTTTCACATAAAATGTAATGCACTACCAGATTTAGTTACCTGTCTGAAAAAGGACAAGTTACTGAAAAATCTGATTAAAGTAATGCGTTACTGTACTCCCAGAAGCGGTATATGTAGAGCCCCGTGTTTTTCGCAAATACGAAATAATATGAAATAAAAACTAAATGTAACATATAAAACAAAATGCAAATATAAAACAATATAAAATGAAAAATCATTACATGAGCAAACAGAATGACTTTTTTAAATTGGGAGGTTTATACAAAAAATAAATACTTACAATCATAGTTGTCAAGGCTCAGCCGTTACCATAGATACAGTCTAGACTGTGCATAACAATTAAATAAATAACGCTACAAATAATTTGAGCATGAGGGGATGTATGCAGCCGACCTTGACAAAATGATGCGCAGATTTTGCAACTGCCGTCTGAAATGGGAGTCGAAAGATATCATCATTAAGCATCATTAGCTGTTTCCTTTTGGGGACAATATGGCTTGTTTGCTTGTACAGATGAACCCGCTTTATATCATGATTACCATGCAGGCATAATTTGTGATATAAAGCGGGTCATGATATAAACAGTTTCACGTTTACCTATGCCAGTACGTTACGAGTGCAAGAAAACAAAGAAAGAAAACTAACAGTGAATTAAAGAGCAGTGTTTTAAAAATGTACATTTAGCTGTTCTTTACATTTAAACAAATGCATATAGTTTACTACAGGACAAGTATGTTTTGTATCATCAACTGGAACAAAACAATTTGTGTCATTATCTAAAAAGGCATGAATCGTCGACTGATGAGAGCTATCAATACTTGGTGTTTTTTGTGTGCATTTGTGTAAGAGTGACTGTTAAAATTTGGTGACGTTGGTGTTTTATAACTGAACTGTATCCCGTTAAGACCGCACACGCAGCATTTGACAGGCTGCACAAAATGTCAGTTTAATCAGCCGAGATGTTATTGGTTGTTAGTTGCGTTGGAAATTAAAAAGAGTGGGGGACTTACATTACCATTACTGCAACTAATGAGAAATTATGGTAACAATTATTTTTCTGTGCAAGGTCTGTCCAAAAAAAAAAAAGATAATGTATAATAAAAAAATATGTATGTAGTTGAAACATGATGTATACTATACCATTATTGATATACATCAACGAGTTGTTTTATTAGTGTGCATTTGTAATAAAACCACATCTGTGAAAAAATAAAACGAAAAATTATAAAAAAAAATAAAAATAATTTCTAAGTATAGGTAATGTAACCCCTTCAAATTACATAACAAAGGAAATGCAATGCCTTTCAGTGTTTTATATACAAATATGTCAAGTATAAAAGCACCTTCTATAAAATTACAAAACATGATCATTTTCTATTTCATTCAATTTTTGTGACAAATATATAGGTTACACAATCTAGTCACTAAAAACATTCCCAACAGACAACCTGAAGCTGTAGGATCAATCCACATGAGAATGACAGAAACAGGCAAGTGTAAGGATTCCAATAAGCCTCTCTCTCTAGGGAATATCCAGCACATTCTCTGCTCAAAACGGAGCCTGACAATGTCAGAAAAAAAAAAAAAAAGAATAACTGACTTCATTATAGAAACAAAAAGGGAAGCAGGAAAGATCCAGTACAACAGCAATTCTCTACCTTTTCTAAGATGGAGACCATCTTGATGTTCATGGCATTTTCCTACACCAAGGGCATAGCTAGGAATAGATTTTTACTGAGGCCAAAATCAAATTTTTGTCTAATAAAAAAACTCATATTCTGTATAATGTTACGAAGGTGAAAGCCATCATCTTATAAAAGGAGGAGTGAGACGATACACTAAGCTCACGATATGACACGTATAGCGATACACAAGCCACACTACTATACATGTACCCCCCCCCCCCCACACACACACACACACTTTTAAATTACTTAAATAGCTCACTTTAAAATAAATAAATAAATAAAAATACACAACAGACAGAGCCATTTCAACAAAAGCACTTTTATTGACCAATCAAGAATATGCCACTTGCTTGAGTTTACAGCAGTTAAAATACTACTACTACTAACACCGACAACAACGATAATAATAATAAACATGTTAATTTATTTAAGTAAATACAATTACTTATTATGTCACCAGATGTATTTGGCTTATCTGACCCAACTTAGAAAAGTGTTTCTTCACAAACCCAAGAAAGAGATACTAAGCAACATGTGTCAAACAAACAATCATCTAAATAATGCCTAATTTATTCTCGTTTTAAAAATCTGTAGACTACTAAATGAAACTGCCTGAGAAAAACAAAAAAATGTAATATCTGTCTTGTTCAGCCTTATACAACTCATATTTTGAAATGACTGTTGTGTTGGAAGACAAAGTTTTGCTTTGTGTATTAATATTGTCTTGGGAACTTCATTATAAGTTTTGTATACCTTGACGTATAAAAAATAAATATAAAAAAGTGTTTTCATTCATGGGGTTTCCATGCGTGTTTTTTTTTTAAACTCGAGACATTTACACAAGAAAAATGTCTTATGTAACATGTTTTTCTGGGTTTCCGTTTGCTCAGTTTATTCACCCGACGTCATTCAAATGAATAGGAAAGGTGAGGGTTGATATGTAAATTAGCTATGCTTAAGAACCTGTGCTATTTTTGAAGATTACTAGTGAAATTTTGTGAAAATGTGGTTTCCATGCGCAGATAACTGGTACACGAATGAATCTAAGCTGCTGTAATAAAGCAAAATACCTCATGCCGTGTTGGTTAATAATGTGTTTTACTGCTCTTGCCCAAATTGTTTTTCAAATGTCATTAGCGTGGTGTCATGTCGTTAGTAGTGAATACTGTTTCAACTAATTTATCTTACGACTCATTAATTAAAAATGAAAAAGTATAAAATGAAACTGACCAACAGGTATTGCAGATCACCATAGCTGAAAACAGGTGGAGACATTTTATATATATATATATATATATATATATATATATATATATATATATATATATATAGTCACCTCCAAAATTATTCGCACCATTAATAAAGATGAGCATAAAAGGCTGTATAAAATAAACACAGGTAATGAGCTATATTTTATGCTCAAATATATGGGAAAACCATATTCTTTTATTCTAATACAATTTCTCAGAGAAAGTTTTTTATGAACAAGTAATAAATTTTTTCTCAAAAAGATAGGTGTCAGAATTATTGGCACCCCTAAAGATTCTTATAAATAAAATCAAACAAAATTAAACCTGCATTAACATTCTCCTTCCCCACCTCTCTCCACCATCTCCTCCCGTATCTCTACCTGTCTGTCTGCTATTTCCTCCTGGATGCACTTGCATCACCTCAAACTCAACCTCTCTAAATCTGACCTCCTTTTCTTTCCCTCCTCCTCCCCCTCCTCTGATCTCTCTATCTCTGTTCCTCTGGAATCTACCATACTCTCTCCCTCTTCCTCCGCTAAGAACCTCAGAGTCACCCTGGACCCCTGCCTCTCTTATTCCCAGCACATCTCCACTCTGGCACGCACTTGCCGATTCTTCCTGAGCAACATCCAAAGAATCCAACCCTTCCTCACCAACTCTCCCGCTTAGACTACTGCAACTCCCTCCTGGCTGGCCTCCCTGCGTCCGCCACCCGTCCGCTCCAGCTCATCCAGAACTCTGCTGCCCGCCTGGTGTTCTCTCTGCCTCGCTTCTCCCATGCTACTCCACTACTCCGCTCGCTCCACTGGCTCCCAATCACCGCTTGCATCCAGTTCAAGACTCTTGTACTAGCCTACAGATGCCTTGACCAGACTGCACCCAGCTACCTCCAGACCCTCATCTCTCCCTACACCCCCACTCGACCTCTCCGCTCCGCCTGCACTAGAAGACTGGCTCTACCTCCGCTACGCTCCCCTGCCTCCAGAGCCCGCTCCTCCTCCACCCTTGCTCCGCAGTGGTGGAATGACCTTCCTACAGATGTCAGGACTGCCCAGTCCCTGACCACATTCCGGCCCCTCCTTAAGACTCACCTCTTCAAACAGCACCTGTAGAACTCCTCTGTTTGTATCCTGGGACACTATCACCATTCATGTAAATGTGCTTTATTTTGCTCTTATCTGCCCCCTATTTTACTGCATTTAATCCTGTACTTCAGAATACTGTAATCTGCCAAGTGTTTAACCTGTAGTACTTTGTATTTAATCATATCCTGATGTAACTATTACTATTATCTGCTGTATTATTGAATTGTGGTTTGTCACACTTGTACTTTGCTTGAACAAAAGTTATTGTATTTCTTGCTCTTATTGTATTACTTGTATTGTAACACTTGAAATGTATTTGCTTACGATTGTAAGTCGCCCTGGATAAGGGCGTCTGCTAAGAAATAAATAATAATAATAATAATAATAATAATAATACTTCTTTAAGTTCATCTCAGTCTTAAGGAACTGTATTGTGGCCTTCCATGGCTTCCTGTTTCACTGGGGTATAAAAATGAGGTAACACGCATATGAAATCCATTCCATGGGGAAAGGCAAGTAACTCACAAATGAAAAGAGACAAATGGTTGTTGACCTTCATAAATCAAGCAATGGGTACAAAACAATAGCTAAAAAACTAAATATACCACTTAACACTATTAGGGCAATAATTAAGAAGTTCAAAACCACTGGAACAGTGGTAAACTTGCCTGGTAGAGGACGCAAGTGTATCTTGCCCCCACCCACAGTGAGGCAGATGGTTCGGGAGGCAAAGAGAAATCCAACGGCCACAGTTGGAGAATTACAGAACTTTGGTTGCATCTTGGGGTCACCAAGTCTCCAAATCTACAATTAGACGCCACCTCCATGCCAATAGGCTATTTGGAAGGGTTGCCAGAAAAAAGCCTTTATTGAGAGAACCAACAAACGTAAGCACCTGGAGTTTGCTAAACGGCATTGGCACTTCGATTGGAACCGGGTGCTATGGTCAGATGAAACGAAAATAGAGCTCTTTGGCCAAGCACACCAGCGGTGGGTTTGGTGTCGAAAGAAAGATGCGTGTGCAGAAAAGAACCTCATACCTACTGTAAAATATGGTGGTGGATCTTTGATGTTATGGGGCTGTTTTGCTTCCACTGGTCCTAGGGCCCTTGTTAAGGTCAACGGCATCATGAACTCTACCCAGTACCAGGACATTTTAGCTAAAAACCTGGTTGCCTCTGCCAGGAGGCTGAAATCAACATTTTGCAATGGCCAGCTCAGTCTCCGGACATGAACCCCATTGAAAACCTGCGGTTTCAATTGAAGAGGGCAGTCCATAAGCGCAGACCGAAGGATATCAAGGATCTGGAAAGATTCTGTATGGAGGAATGGTCCAAGATCCCTCCCAATGTGTTCTCCAATCTCATTAAACATTATAGAAAAAGACTCAGTGCCGTTATCCTTGCAAGGGGAGGGTGCACAAAGTACTGAAAACAAGGGTGCCAATAATTGTGACACTTCATTTATAATTTGAGAAATGTGTAATTTTGGTTGATTCCATTGAATCATGAATAAAGTCAAATATATTCCACATGTTGGAAAATTACAATATAGTTCAGTACTGGTATTATTTATTTTATACAGTCTTTTTTGCTCATATTTATCAAGGGTGCCAATCATTTTGGAGGTGACTATATATATCCCTTTCATTCAGGCAATACAGCATATAGGGGGGGGATCAGGTTATGCTGTGTATATTACCCTGCCTTCCCGTCCAGACGGCTGACAGCTGCTGAGGAAGCATTCAACAACACGCTCGGGCAAATACCGTTGGTGGGCACTTGAAAGGGTGGTGGCAGATACTTATGAAATGGACTGAAGTGCATTAATTTGTTCCCAAAATTGCCACTGTCTGCTGTATCCTGCACAAACTGAAGGGTGCACGAAATGAGGTGTTCAGGAATCTGGCTGCCTGTGAGACACACAGGGAAGGTTACCAAAAAAAGCAGCACTGCCTTTCTAAACAAGCCCAAAACAAGCGCAACCCACGTTACAGTATGGGTGGTTATGCAAATTCCAACCAGCGACTCTCAAAAGCTTCTTGTACAGTTAATTGTATATGGTCAAGTATTACTAAATAACGTCTGAATTTCACAGTTTATTCTTATTGTTATCTAGTGATGTGAGGAGATTTTTGGAATCAGTTCTGAACCGGGTATTTCGATTCTGGTTCCAAAACTATTTAGAAAAACATGTTCTTTATCTCAATGTGTGAGCAGAAGTTCCGACAATATTGTGCAATTATGAAATCGCCCTGCATAATTAAAGTTAACAAAATAACCAATAATCTCCAATTTGCACAGTAACAGTTTTATTACAACAGCGAAAGCCATTGTGTGCTTGTATATGAACCTTGTTAATTACAAATTTCACAAAGCTTACCTTTAAATCACATAGTATGTGCAAACAGGTCAGTGTATGTTAGGATCCCAAGCCGAAATACGACCCCATCGGCTTGGGGTTAAATTACTTTTTTGATAGCTGAAATTGTGTCGTGTTCGGCTTGGGGTTGTTTTGCGAATGATCCCCTCGAGGTGCAGAAGATTCACTTTACCCAAAGCGTTTTCATCACTTCATGTAAAAGTGAGACTGAATTATTTTCCAGGGAAATACACATTTAAAAAACACACATTACTGCTGTAATAAATATTTTGCAGACCTTTTTTGTGTGAACATGTCAATTATAGTTATCAAATGCATTTGACAGAAATTGATGTTTTAATAAATCAGTTTTACTAAAAACATAATAGTACACACTGCAACCGGATCCCTGATATTTGTATCCAGTTCGTCGGTTCCAAAGCAGGAACCGGGTTCCCGATTTCAAAGGAACCGGTTCACATATCTCTATTGCTATCCACAGCATGGCGCAAGCAAAGATGATATGTTGCAATATTGATGCAATATTCCAGAATAGTAAGCATTTTATGTATGTATCTACATGTTGATTATACCAGTGACTGGGGTTTAATTATTTTGGTTTTATGAGTTATTTCTCTGTAATTCACAGAACTAGTGGAATTCAATGTAATTAATAATTGATGTTACTTAAATGGCAATAATTCTTAATTTTTTTATTTTCTGTGGCAAGCGTGCGATGACTAAGCTCAGCTGATCCTTAGGGGGCGTTGTTACGAAAAAGGTTGAAAAAAACCGACATAGAGAAACACACATCGCATTTTATAATTTCCCACATTATTTTGCAAGAAGGGTCAGCTTACTTTAGTAGCATATAATAAGCCATGTCAAAAATAACCCTTTTTTCATAACTACATTCCGTTATACACCTGACACTACAGTGTCAATATTGAACAGATGTTTTAAAACACAGTCACCGCTTTTACTATAGACCCGCTGTATTGACATCACAATAAAGATAGATATTTGTCTTACTTTGCTGCTTTTTCAATTGCTCTTAATAAAAAATATATCAATTTCCCATACTTTTTCCAGACCCTTTAACGGAAATGTATATTTCCATACTTTTTTCAAGACCTGGAAAATGGGTTCTTAAAATTCCATACTTTTTCTAGTCTTAAAACTGCGTACACACTCTGTGAATCTATTATATCTTGACAAATGCGACATTAAAGAAGAACAGCACACACGTGCATTTGTTCAACATCACAACTGTTGCTTGAACCTGGTATTAATACAGCATCTCTGGGGGGCGGGGCTGTAAATTCAGTGATTCTTGTAAATCGCGCACTAAAATGCAAGCCGTGAGACTGACGGAAGATGATCGCTAGCAAGTGGAACAAAAAAAAAGAAGAAAAGAACCAAGAACTGCCAATGTGAGACCTTCTAAAATTCACCAGATTTGACAGAAAAGCCAATGAACGAGAAACTACAAACTTTGACAATTATCACTTTCCTTAAACGCCTTAAACCCATTCCACACTTGTCTCCTTGAATTTCTTTACCTTCCACAGTGTTCTCTTACCATTCAAACCAGGTCAGAACTTCATCTCTTAGCACATTCTAACAAGATCATTGCAGCTGATGCTTTCTCAATAAGATATGAGAAACAATGATGTGCTTCCTAGACATTAGACACCCATACAAGATGACCAAAAAAATACATCCTTAGAATCTTATACTCTCATATGATTGAAGTGTGCCATAGACATATGTACTTGGTTCTCCACAATGCTCCCATCGCCAGGAGTTATGCATTCCATGTAGGAGAATAACAATGCCTTAACCACCTTAAAATGAAGCAGAAATCACTGAATGCGTGTTGTTACCCGACACAGATTACAATTGTACTTGCTTGCCATATACAGTTTCATGCTTGAACTTACTGATCATGTCTTGTGTCTGGTACACCTCTATCCATTTGTAGCTTGTCGCTCTCAACTTGGTTAAATTTATTGCGAGCATAAGGATCCTGGCCAGGTCTGACTACAGTTGCACCAACATACAATTCCTGGTTAAAGTCCTGCCACCTCATTTTCCCTGTAATGACAGAAAAACACAAATAGATTTTCATACATGCTGATTTACTGATTGAATTTTATACTTTTATATTCTTGAACAGCAGCATGTTTCATACTTGGGCACTGCTATTACATACATCTCCTTTAAAGGCTTTTGCACCAGCACATTGTTTTCTGAAAAGAAAATATAAACCAAGCAAGAAATACGATAAAGTACATGATGCTAACAAAATCATTCCAGTAAACTTTACCCATATGGCCATCATTTCTTAAGTCTCAAACGTTCCTTTTGAAAAACTGACACATTATGGTAAAGGTGAAATAGATTTTTTACAAGAAGGACCTCAGGTTGACATTGAAAACCAGGTCGGCAATTCAAACTCCCAGAAGCAAATTGCGTGTGTCGGATGGATGTGTTTCTTCAAACGAGCAGGGCACCATGGAAGAGTGTGCAAAATTCATCCTCCAGTTTTATTGTTTATAAATAAGAAAAAATGCCATGCATGTAACATAATGGAGTACAGGAAAGGGGGAAGGAGTGTGGGATATAGGTGTGTGGAGTTCATTATCCTATTAAGAAATCATATTACAAGTAATCTTCATCTTCTTACCTTGTCTGATGAACTCCACATACAAAGTGAACCATACCAAAGGATGTAGAAAAAAGGAGTGGTAGGTTATTGAAAGAAGCCACAGATAACAGGAGTGAGCAAAGGTAGGCTGAGAGCAAGACACACTTAAGTTATAATAAGGCTTGCTACTATTCAATTTTTTTTTTTTTGCCAAAATCGACAATTAATAATCATCAACGTTTATTTTAGAAAGAACTGACAATTTTTCGATCTTTATTTTTCAATTCAAGCAGAGAATGGGTGAAATCGACCTTTATGCTTTAAATAAATAAATAAATAAATAAATAAATAATAGACTTATGCAATTGAGAAATGTCTCATTAGCAAAGCCCCTTTATCATATTCAACATGCAACAAAACCATGGTTACCAACATTCTAACTGAAATAACGTTTGGTAACAGCAGAGCTATACCTTGTAAAGATAAAGATCCTACACAAAAGAAAACGCAGCACATAAAAGTGTATTACAGAGAGTTTTATAGCAAACTTACGAGTAAAAATAAATATGCACAGAACAAAACATTAGATAGTTGAACAGAACTAACTTGCACTTATTATTCAGAGTCTGAGCTCCCCCTCTCCTGCTTCAGGCTCAGCACAGCTGGATTGGAAGGGAAGGCAGTTGAGCGCGCTTCGTCCTGCCGCAGATACTCCAGCTGTCGGTCAGGGTATTGTGCACAATATTCATGAAGTGTTTTCATGTGCCTGATTTTCAAAACAAACTAGTAACCGTCACCGTATACCAAGCAAAAGCCTACCTACACCTTAACCCCCTAATTTCAAAAGTAGGCGCTTTGAATGACAGGCGCTTGAGCTGGCAAATGAAAGTGCACAGTCGGTACAGATTGACAGTCACGTAAATGAACAAGAGCATTCTGGCGCTGCTTCAGTCAACGAGATCTGTCAGAACTGGGTGAAATGACAGTGACAGTGAAACTATACTAACAGATCACTGAGACGATTGACAGTGACCCCTAGTCATTCGGAGTGGAACAGAGACGGGGTAGACAGTAATTATAAAAACTAAAACTTCAGATGATTTCTAAATTGTTGTTTTTGGTATGAAAAAAAGAGACTGACGGTTTTACCGACGTTTATCCTATATACATTTATTTCAGTCAAACTCTCATTTGTTAGGAATTCGACGTTTAACGAGCTTTACCGATTAATATCGAAAAGTAGCAAGCATAGTTATAATGTTTAAGATGTCCTGAATTGGGACAGATTATAATTTTGCCCATGTGGTAGCCACTACCCTTACCGAGTGGGCGTTGATAGGTCCTGGAACTTGTTTCTTATAAAGGCTATAACAGAACTCGATACAAGATGTGATCCAGTTAGAAATGGTCTGTTTAGAGACAGGTTTGCCCAGAGTTTGTGACAAGAGACAAAAAGTTGTCCTGATGGTCTAATATTGACAGTTCTGTGAAAGTAGAAATGCAGTGCTCTCCAGTCATCAAATAGGTAGTGTCTGGCCTCCTCCTCAGATTTATGATTTATTTTATTTTTTAATTTAGTGGTCGCCAATTGTTTTTATCACTTTCTCCCCAATTTGGAATAGCCAATTATTTTTAGGCTCAGCTCACCGCTACTACCCCCACGCTGCCTGGGGAGCGCTGAAGACGAACACACACTGTCCTCCGAAGCCGCTTCTTTCACACGCCCGTAGGTGCCCGGCCAGACCACAGGGGTCGCTGGTGCTCGATGAGCCGAGGACACCCTGGCTGAAATAACGACCGACGAGAAGTAACACATGCTAACTGAAACAGTTTAAAATGCAGGTCGAGCAATGTTGGATTAAAAAACACATAAGACTAAATGTAGTAACTCCCCTTCATAGTCACAGAGGTAGCTGGAGACTAACTTCAACCCCTTTTCTAACTCGTTTGATGGTGCTTTGCATGAGGCTTTTGCAATCATGTGCACATCGTTTGTTGTTAACATCGGAAGGTCTTGACGAAATCTCGTATAAAAGAGGTCCATTATAATATTTGATGATAAATATGAATTCGCTGGTGAAAATGAAATATTGAAAAGATTGAGCGGTAGCAGCAGCAAACAATATGGAATTTGCAGTGACGGGAAGCTGCTTTATAGGCATAGGTAAATGTGGAAGTATGACGTGCAAATAGCCATGATGCACATGCTGCGGATTAATCCTTCTTCAGGAGGTCATCAATCTTATCTGCCCGATGGTGTCCTTCGTGGGCTGTTTAAAAAGAGGATCCTTATGACCTGCAACTGTCCTCCTCGGTAAAGTTCTGGGTGTTAACATTAGAGATGATGAAATCATTCTCAGAAAAGAATCTGCATTTGTGTATAAAGGTGGACCTTCTACACTCACTGAAGTGTCATCAACAGTCAATGACATCATCATCATCTCCCAGGCTGGTGCAGCCACAGAGTAGTATTGCTCCTGTGCACTCAAGGGCGTTGCAGTACCAGAAACTGCCACCTGCTTTGCCATCCTCAAACTACTTTAGCCAAAAAAAAAAAAAAAAAAAGAAGATGATCTTTGGTTCTCGGAGGCATCATTACCTGTGCAGGAGTAGGCGGAGCAGCCCTGGCTGGAATCTCAGTAATGGCTGCCCTTGTTTTTCTTTCTGCTCCCTTGGACTGTTCTGTCTTTTATTTGTTTATCTTGATGAGGATGAAGAGTGGGTTTGGAGCGTGTCCAACATATCAATACATATTAAACATAAATCCCTATTACAGGACAGTGAAAGTGGGGAACCACACCGAGAACACATAGGCATCGGGAAGACAACACTGACAGAAAAAAAGGGAACAAACATGCTAAAAGCTAGGAAGAAAAAAATATATATAAACATTTTTTTATAAAAACAAATCCAAATCAAAAACCTCAGTTCACGAATGCCTACACCAAGTCCGTACCCAATTTGGACTGATACTAAATGACATGTACACCCCAGGGAATTATGCACAGAAAAAAATCAAAATTATGCAGTATCTCTGTATAAGTATGTGCAAAGTAACAACAAGTATTGTGCAGTTGTATTGGCTTCTTCTCATACTGGATATCAAAATACTAGAAAGAAAAAAAAAACCTAAGCAGAAAACAATGGAATTAACAGTTTTTCTAAATTCCAAGATTGAAATAAAGGAACCCCAGCTCATTCAGTGTGTCTTCCGAAAGACAGCGCTTCCGATCAGACAGGATGAAGATTATACAGCGAATTGCTGCGCTCATCTGTATTTGTTACTGCATTTACATAACTGAAAGCTAATGTTTTCAGATTAGGAGCTCTGGATCGCATCGGGTTCCACCGTCAGTGTACAAAGCAAAGCAAAGAAAATCTTTTACTTTCTCTTTTGCCGATATATTTGCAACGTGGGACCTTTCTGGCAAAATCAATCAATGTTCCCTTGATCCTCGGTGTGGTACAACATTTTTTCCTCTCCTTCTCTGTTAACGGCGATATTATTTAATATGGGTGGTGATACGTTTTATGCATAAAATTACACTGGATTCCCCGGGGGTAGACGTGAGGTTTTATGGGGGAGGGACAACAATTATTATATCACAATGATCTCTGGGTAAGAGATTGGTTTGTTTCTCCTGACCCAAGCAACATGGAGACCGTGAGTTCAATTTGTGTGTGGAGTTTTTTGTTTTATGCAAGTCATTTTTAAAATTAATAAAATCTTAAATCCCTTTGTTCTTTTAGCAACAATTTCTCACATGCTGGTTTGACCAACAGTGTTCTTGGACTCACTTCTAAGATGTATCAGATGCCAAGTTCTGTCGGAAATGAGCAAAATGTACCAGAAAAATTCAGAATGCTTAAGAAATAAATAAAAATGATCAAATCCATCTTTCATGGAGTTTAAAATGGGAAATATCGTAAGAACCAGTCTGACTTACTCCAAGAAGTACTTTGTTGCCCATCTAGTTTTTTCCTCTCAGCCAATGAAAATGGCTAGTTATTTTCAGACCCCTGGTCCAAAAAAAAAAAAAACTTCAGATGAATCCAAGGCACCCAGCTAATTTTCCATTTTGAAGATCCTTACAAATTTACTAAACAACAAAAAAACTACACATACCTGGAGGTAGCGTCTCCAAACTGTGTGTTTTGTCTTCTGCATTGCTGCTGTGTGTTTCTTTCCTTTTCAAAGACTCAATGCCATTCCAGTCATCCTGAAAAGTAAACAAAAAATACTGAGAACAAATCATTCAAGGATTCAGGTGACAGTGATTTAGCTAGTACTTGCAATAATGGCTTTTTCTTCAAGCAAACAATTATCATTTTGGTCTCTGAAAATTTAGAAATTTGCCACAGAACAGCAATTAAAATAGTCGCCCACCTAATCCCTCAATGCAGATACTGTGCATTCCAACCATGGAGGGTTGACATTCAATTGACATTTCTCTTATCCTGTCCAGTTCCTTCGTGTAAAAAAAAAAAGACAGGTAATAAATTGATAGATCAAGAACACTACATAAAAGTCCAAAAAAAAAAAAGTGTAGGTAGCCTCATCCCAAAATAAAACTGAAATTGCATGTGTGAATATTACTGTTGTGATATAATATATGCTGTGGATGGGTGGTGGGAAATTCACTGACACACACAGATTTATTTTTATCCGCAGAGGCGCTGTTGTCCTTGGCTTGAATACAGGCAACAGTAAACAGGACCAAGGGTTTACCAATGCTGGTATACAGTCCAGTGCACATACAAGTGCTCAAAAATAATAATGAAAACAAAAGGCAAAAGAAAAAGGGAAAATAAAACACAGTAATAAAACTACAAAACAAAAGTGCTGCTTATGCAGTGTCCTCACTGCTGCTAAGCCGGTCAGTACAGGCCTCCGACCTACGCTCAGTTAATTCCTATACACTGGGGTGGCCAGAGTTCCCTCGGGTACGTAATTATTTCTTATACTTTCTAGTTTCTTTCAAGGCAGGCTATCTCACTCAGCCGTGCTTGCCTGTTCTTTGTTTATACTGACGTCTTCCGCCAGTGTCACTGGTATCCTCTCTCCGGCCACCCGAATACATAACCAAGCGCAGTTTTTAAGGGCCGAGCAATCTCCCAAGGCCTGCCTCTCAGCCACTCAGAGAGAGGGAAAGCCAACACACCCTCTTCCGCACCTCTCCGTGTCATCGCCATGACTGACAGACTGATCTTACGAGACTGCTGCCCTCTTCCTGCAGAACTACGGATATACCAGATAGTCAGCACAGATCTCCCCTCTTACATATGCATTAAGAAAAGGTTATTTAAAAAAGCAATGTTATTTTGCTAGTAATACAATACATATGTAAAGCTCCAAACAGGGCACCAGGGTGATTAATAGACCAATGAATGTTCAATTGGAGCTCACAAATTAAAAGCCATGTTAGTCAATTACATGTGTATTAGTGTGTGTTTTAGAATAAGTTTATAAAAGTTGCTACAACACACATTCTACCACCAATACATGAACAAAACATCATCTACCAATTGATTTAATTTACAGTTGTTTTTTCTGTGACACTAAAAATGGGCTTTAAAAAAAAACAATGCAAGCCTTAATTTGTCATTTACAAGCTGAACGCACAAATGAGATTGCAACATGTTACTAAGCAACTAATCTTTCTTAAAGCTATAATGAAAAATAAAGTATTTTATGCTGGACACACTATTACAATTGTTATCCATAACTATTTACATTAATAAATAGGAGTCACTTCTGCTTTTCAATGAAAAAGTAAGACTTACGATTTAAAAGCACATTTAGTAGTTTCATTTAGTTTTTAAAAAGGAGAGTAGAAATTTATAAATAATTTCACATTTTCCTGAAGGTGAATGGACCAAACTGATATGCAATGGGGTCCAGCCCTGCAAGGCCTTCAAATGTGTTGCGCACGATGCATATTGTCTAGACACGTAGTGAAGAGGCCAGATTGCGAACTTATAAAAATCAGCTGTTACATCGACTATAAATACATTTTACACAATTATCTTTAAATTATAAATCTTTAGCCTCTCAATGTCCAAATCTTAATCATTCAATTCATGTATAAGTTGGCCAGTCTTTTCTTTGGGTCTAAAACCATGACTGTATATTATGCTCCATCATGCATGGTTTAAAAGTAGGGCTGCTCCGATTAACAACTAAAGAGTTGATCGCAGATTAATTTTGTTTCCAATGTAAAAAAGATTCTTTTTTTTTTTTTTTGGCTGGGCATTTTGAACTCCAACAACTCCAAGATATTTCAGTTTTTTATTTTTCTTAAAAATATTTCCCCAACATAAAACCAATGTCACTTTACAATAATTGATTTTGAGTTTCAGTGTTTTAAAATAAAATATCAAACAGAACGAAATTTCAGTGTACCATTTGTAATTCAGTAATATGAGAGAATTGGTCAGAGGTCTGAATACTTTTGCAAGACACAATAGATAGATAGACAGATAGACAGATAGACAGATAGGCAGATAGATAAATTTAACATCATGCAAATCAAGAAACTAGCAAATGATATCACAAAAGTCTACCTTATTTTATGTAAGCCCCCTTCACACTGGCACTCCTACCCGGGTCCAGATCGCTTTGACCCGGGTTGAGCGAGACAAAATGCTTGATGGGTTTATGAGCTGACGCAATAACAAACAGCCACGCCTGCAAGAAGGTTTCACTTCCACAAGAAGCATTTCTGTTTATTCTGTTTAACAATCTTTTTGTTGATCGAGACACAACATGAGCCAGATTGCAGCAGGGATGAAGAAACATTTGCTCTAAATCAACATTAGGGCCAACGGTTCAATCCAGAGAAGCTTGTATGGAAGCGTCAGTAACAAGCTGCTTCCGGGGCACTGATGTGCGTATTGTGCACTTGCATCTGTCACCCTGGTCAACCCTGCTTTATCAAAAGCAGTGTGAAATCGCGTACCCGAGCTGCATGACAACGGGTCTTGACCTGGGTAGGTTCTGACCCGGGTAGAGCATGCCAGTGTGAAAGGGGCTATAGATTTCAAAAAGTCACATTTTTCAATTTTGGTCAGTTTTTCATTTTCAAGTATATGGGAAAACGAAAAAGCGGTATGTAATTGAATATGTTAACAACATTATTCAGCAGGTTTCATTTCGACTTTATCAAGCAACATGTGTTAATTCTAAAGCTGTAGATCTCCAATCTGGCTCTGGGGGTGTGATATGTAGGGTAAGTCTAACTTTAAAGCCCATCAACTCTAGTTTGAACCTATTTTTAGATATGTAGCTCAGGTTTTCTGTCAGTTAAGAGTGGTGTTAATGAAAGATAAATTCTTTAATTTGCCGTTTCATGATTTTATTTTATATATCATGTACCATGTAAGCCCAGTGTTTTGTGTGTGTGTGTGTGTGTGTTTTTTTAAGGTTGAATTTCAGAATGAATCTTTTTAAAATATGAAAACAAGATTTCTAATAATTTCCCTTTACACTGCATATTAGTACATGTTTTTATATAAAATACAAGCAGATTTCATATACATGTACTAATATTATTGTGTTTAGTAAAACTTTAATATAAAACAATGTTCAAAAGAATTTAGGCCTAAACCGGATAATAGCTTACAAAAGAAGGCCTACTTTTGTTTTTACGTTGGGTTACATTCATTTGGTCACTTTAAACATGCTGGGCTCTCAAACTGATAGAAAGTTAATGTCTCTTTAAAAATCAAGTCCATTAAATACATTGCATCAAAACTAACGTATTAAACAGATAAAGTGAAATTTGATACCAACAGTACTTAATGTTGATTAGCTTACTACCCTGCAAAATCTGAACTTTAAAACCTTACTGTTTATCAACATGTCACACGCTAACTGCATTTAAGCACAGTTTTGATGATTCACTTCAATTGAATAAATGACGAATTAGGCTCCAGCCACAGGTGTATAAAAAGGGTGATCACGGGAATTAGATAAGAGTTAATGTTGGCGTGTAAGTTCGTGTTGCTGTACTGTGTTTACGTCTGTATTTCTGTTTATGTCCGCGAGTGTTTGCTGTAGATTTTTTGTTTTGGCGCTTGTGCCATTTTATTTTGTTTAGTGTATTTATTTGTTATTAAAAACATGCACATGAGAGCTTAACCTGTAGCTTCTGTGTCTGTCTCTTGGTCGTAACAGCCTCCTAGCCAGTGATGCTGTCCTGTTCACAGGGTACATCACCATTTACTAATCACAAAGTCAAATTAAATAATTAGCTTGCTCTCCTAATAAATTAAAATACAAGACATCTTACTACAGATAGAATTTTACTTATTTATTTATGATCATTGAGGGTTCAATTATTACATTTGGGGACAGAGCACATTGAAATGTATAGTGGCTATGTGATCTGAAGTGGTCGTGTACCTTTCAAGCCCACCTTGAAAAAACATAAAATTGCAGAAAAGCATGGAATATATCGTAAATGTATTTTATATTTTATGATAAAGTAAGAAAAAAGTCAACAGAAGGTATGGAATATGCAGATTTTTAGGCTTTTTTGTTTTAAGGATGTATAAATACCATATGACTAATCAGAAGCTTATCACATGTTCAGTTTCCAAAATTCATTATGCTTCATCTCTATGCAACTCCCAGCCTAGGCATATTGAGGATGCCCCATATATAGCTGCAATATACAGTTGTAGTCAAAAGTTTACATACCCCAATAACTTCTCAAACAAACAATTTCAGGAAATCTTTTGTAGCATGATGTAAAATAAAAGGTTTTCTTTGGTTGCTCGGAGGACTGAAGTATGCTTGTGCCTTTCAAGATGGCCACCAGGAAGCACAGGCAGAAAAGTCTCATCTTAACAAAAGCTCAGATTAGCTTCAAATAAAAAGTAAGATGGGGTGGAACAACCCACTAGATTTTTTAAACTATTGATAATAAGTGGTGGTGGGCTTAATAAGTGCATGGGCTTAAATCGGTCCACGTACCCTACAGGGCATTCTGGTCCTGAAGGTACAATATATTCTGGAAGGTTTTGTGCCCTCTTAAAATATTTACTATTCTGTTTTTCTTATATCCTTTACAGTAATGACCTGTTGCTCCGAAGTTTAGTTACTTTCCATATCTGTGTTTATACGGATACCCAAACTTGGATACCCCTGAAAACATGGAACTTTTTTTTGACTTTTTTTTTTTTTTTTTTTATGCTGCATGTTACAACCGTGCAGAACTTCTCAGGAATATCATGTTCATTTAGTTTTGTATTTGGAGCTAAAACATGCAGCGTTTGGCAGTTTTGTAACATCTGAAGAAAACAATAGACAAAAGGACAAATGTATGTACAACAAAGCACACCAGTACTGCATTAAGAAACTGCCACAGGCTGTGAAAAATGTCAACTTGACCATTATCAAATTAATCTTGAAATGTGGATGTTTCAGGCACTGCATATGCATTGTACCACAACTAAACACGCTTTGGTTCTCAGAAATGATTCACATGTAAATCTTTTGTTGCAAAGATATGCTGGGAATCACTGATTCTTTTGAACCCAGTCAAGTCTGTGTTCCCTGAAATGTAATACACATACTGTAGTAGAAGCCCAGTACAAAACACAGAGTGAGCAATCAGTCATGCACGATCTTAGTTCAATAAAACTACACGTAAATCCTGTATAAAAATCAGAATTTCATTAAACTTTCATTCCTGCCTACCTGCTAAAGCAAACCAAGATTAAGGACATCCTTGGATTATTATTATTATTTTTTTTTGCCTGTTAAATGAAATCGTGACAGTAGTGGAGTTTCACACCAAAATACACAATGGAACTCCAGTTATTTAATAAGCACTCAACGCAGTGAAAAAGCCACGACCATGGGACTCCAGCCAAAACGAGCATCAAATAAATAAACTGAAACCACAACACAAGAAGCTATTCTCTTTAAGGTCCAAGCTATTGAGCTAGGTTCCTTTATTAATTTAATCCTTTAAATAATTTACCAAGCAAGCTTTAAGTTCATATTAATTATAAAATGGCAGGCAGGTCCAATGTAATTCAGCAACAAAGAAAATAAGTCTTCTATCTTGAGTCTCTTTCCAATTTTAACATTCTGTGGTGAAACATAAGCCCAGTTCACACTTGCATTTCTGTACTGGTATCATTGCGGAACAGTATCACGAGGTCTATTCACACTAGAGTTGTTACCGGCATTGTACCGGTATAACTATAATACGAAACCCAGACAAGAGCACGTTTAGTACCGGTACAGCTGCAACATGACTCGAAGCACTTAAAGTGTGGACAGGTGGATCGATACGACAACTGAACAGATTAGTCCGAGACATGCGCACACTTACACCAAAGATACTCTGTTACCAAGATTCTCAACTCTGCCTTTACTGCCGTCATGCTTGTTTTATTACTGGTTTTTTTATATTTACATGTATGTTACAGTTGTAAATGATCGTAGTGAAATTAAAATAAATGGTTAAAAACTAAAAACTGACAGCTAATACCAATAAATCCAAGTTTTATAGTTGCACCCGTCTACTCTACTGTGTGAAACGCCCATCACTGTTTTCTGCACGTGCAGCATCTCTGGTACTGCGTTCACAAAAGTGCATTTTTCGTATAAATTACGGCATGTCATCACTACCACTGGTTATGTTTTTCGTCAAGATACCCAGGGAAAAAAAAGAGTCAAATAGACTTAATTGTTTACATTTTTTAAAACAAAAATCGATAAACTCAGAGCAGCTCAATCCGACACTGTTCCATTCAGTCAATAGAAAATATTCCCTGGGCCGGTACTAAACGGATCCGATTCTGGATCCAGGGGCCGGTTGTACTAAAGGGATCCGATCCCGGATCCGGGCTCAGATGTTGACCTTGATCCTAGTTGCGTTGTACTAAACGGATCAGTGCTCAATCTGGTGATCAACCAGCTAGCTCCGATCTTGATCCTGTGACGTACTGGGTTGCACTAAAAGGATCAGCGCTGATCTTGAGCTCTGTTCAGCTCAAAATCTGATCAAGATCAGCGCTTCATTGAATGTTTTATAAATGGAGAAATTAAATGTTTTTAGTTTTGAATAAAAGAATAAACAAAATAATGTAATTCCTCCATTTAAAACTTAGCTCTGATCCCAGTCTGATCCTGCTCAACTGTTGATGGTTGCGAATTAAACGAATGAAATTGTAATATATATTAAACACAGGTGTTTGACATACACCATCATAATACATAAAGGATTACAATTGCTAAAGTAATCTTTAAATAAGCACACTGTATTTAGATAATTGATCGACCATAACGGTAGGTAACTTAATAAACTATTTGCAGGGTATCAAAAATATTTCCCTCAGATCTGAAAACAGAGATACTTTAACATTGTAGAAAACAATAATGTTATCTAAGTAATGGTGCATTTAAAAGTAGCCATAAATACTATATTAAGAAAATATCGCTGTATAGAAAACACTCAGTCAGGTCTATAATATATCGTGGCCTAATAGTAGTAGACCTGACTGAGTGAAGAAGCCTCATAACTAAATATTATTGCACACGTTTTATGTGTTGACAGTCATACTGTCGTTATCATTTTAATCTATTTCAATGAAATCATTGGTTTAGTCAGACTGAACACTGTCGTCTTTTTTTAAAATGTTTTGGTCAATTCCCTTTTTTTTCTTAATGAGCTTTCCTTCTCCGACAGCCTCGATCTCCCCCTGTCTGCGACATGTTTCTAGTGTTGATGTTAAATGTGTTGATAATTTGCCCTGCTGCAGCTAGCTGTTTGTGTGTTTGGTGGCTAACTTAACGCTGTAAAGAATACAGCATTGTGAGTGTATCCATCAGAAAATACACACGACCATGAACGGTAACATTTATTATAAACTTTTTATAAGTTAGATAAAACAACAACCAGATATTAACGTACTCAATCCGTTTATAGAAGCGTTGGATTTTTAAATTATAAATGTAGTAAGTTGCTTCTAACAGGTTCCAGTATGAACAGGATTTATTTATAAATAAATAAATAAATAAATAAATAAATAAATAGCATGGATGGGATTTATGTCATTTTAAATTAAATGTACTTGATATTCTGACATTCACAATCTTTAAAACGTTGCTCCACGAACATTCACTTCTCATTGGTCAGTTTCCCTAGTTACGGCATGCGCAGCGCCAGAATCGGATCAGTGGAGCCTGATCATGCTCCGTTTAGTACAACGCCTTCTCACGATCGGACTCCAGTGAGCCCCGATCCGATCCTGTTTTTTGATCTCGTTAATACAACCGGCCCCCGAGATCTCTGTATCCCGCAATCCTTTGCATGCAGGCAGCGTGACATAGGTCCCCATAGAGAATCAGGGGAGTGTAATACAGAATATCTGTGATGCAAGTGTATCGATATGAACCAGCTTAAAATGTGGACAGGTATATAGCAGCAGTATCGGTCTTGTACTGGTGTTAAAAACTAAGGCCCAAATTTATAAAGGGGAAAACCCGACCACAAAAAGCCACGTAATGTGCGTGTTCTGTTCGGCCGCACTCATCGTCAAAATAACGATCTATTTTATAAGACTAATTAAGTAAAGCAGGCAATTCCACAATCAACCAATTTAAATACCCCTCACCGCAATTAGCAGTGGAGAATTACACACCTCTCAATAAATTGCGGGTTTGGGTCAACCCTGCATGTGTAGGCTACACTTTCCAAAAGAAAATGAATGGCACACAAAGACCTCAGCCTGGTACTAGCCATGGCGATGAGGATGCTCAGAAGTGGAAACTGAAATTTACCAATATGAAATTGGAGATTTTGGTACAAGCAGTACTTGTAACACATGAAGGACAAATGAATAAAATATGGAATGTGCGGTGGCTTCTTAATAAAAAAGTGTACCACTTCAGAGTTTGTAGTCTAGGTTGCTGTAGCAGGGCGGTAGAAAGCCCTGCTGTTTAAATGTGTTTATTTATTTTTAGAACGGGGTACCCCTCCGCCCCTGTGCAGTGTATTGTTTTGCATTTGTTTGTTTTAGTTGTTGTAGTCGTATTATTATTATTATTATTATTATTATTATTATTATTATTATTATTATTATTATTATTATATGTGTTATTTAGAAGTACACGACGGCGAAGCGCCGCGGGTTGTGTTATTGTTTTGATTATAAATGTGACAGCGTAGCCGTGTGCTTTGTTATTTTGTTTAGTAGCATGGATGGGAAGCCCCATCCACATTAATCGATTTTAACAACAACAACAACAACAACAACAACAACAACTCCTCGTGCAGACTGTGGCCGAGGGTTAATAGAATAATTACTAGCCAGTTAAACCCCTCTGCCGTGATATATAAACCTGCAGCTCTATGCACTCATGGTGGGTGTTCAGAGAAGGAACAAGAGCGAGTGGAGAAAGAAATATTTTTATTTATTTTTGTATTATTTAAATAAACGGCGCACGCCGCGTTTGTTTTGAACTGCAGTACTACCTGGTGTCAGGTTTGTCCTTCCTGCTTCTGCCCTGTCACAGTTGCTTATACATTACGACGTATCATCCAGTTACTGTGCTTCGCATATTAGTTCAACTTCTTATTTCGTATAGAATAATTCCAGGCATATAAACTTTTCAAACTTCAGAAACAATAAGTTTTATTTACTTACATCCATGGCAGTCAAACGGGTGAATAATCCTTCCATTGTTGTACAGCAATATGTTAACCAACAATACAGCTGCATACAAACAGTCTTCAGTTTAACTACAACTTATATCTTCTTAAAGTCTTATGTAGTTACAACTTTCCTATTTCTTATGTTTGTCTGTATTTCTTACTCTATGTATGATTTTAAAAGCATATCTGTATGGTATATATGGTCAAAAAACTGTACTTGCTTTAGCTACAGACTAACTGCGTCATCTATTAACCTTCCTCACAATTTTTCTACTTGTTCTTGGTGAAAAAACATTCTTTATTCCAGACCAAGGGAGTGTTGTAAAAGTACCATGAGTCTTGTACTTCTTGATAATGGAAACAAAAGTTGAAATTGGGATACTCAAATGCTTGGAAATCTTCTTGTATCCTTCTCCAGCTTTATGACAATAAATAATTTTCTGCCTAAGGTCTACAGTTAGCTCTTTACTTTTTCCCATATTGACTTATTGATAATGACAGCAATCATCTTCTCTAGAATTAGGTTCTGTATTATCATATTGAAATTTCTAGCACCTTGTAGACAATACTATCATAGCATCAAATGGTACGACTACTTTTAAATTAGCATTTTGAGTTTTGCAAAAACAAATAGCTGAAATAAATAAATTGTAGACATCTATTTCTTGTCATTTTCTTTCCTCATCCACAAAAGCAAAACTTTTGCTACAAAATATTTTTCCTAAAATTCTTTATTAATGAAATTATAAAATTTCCATTGGGGTATGTAAACTTTTGGACTACAACTGTATATTGCAGCTATATATGGGGCATCCTCGATATGCTTAGGCTGGGAGTAGCATAGAGATGGTGCATAATGGCTAAAAGAACAACTTCACAGTGTAATAGATAATTGTGTGATAGATGCATCATTAGGCACTTGGTGGGCAGGCGACCAAATCAGAAAGTTCCTCGTGATATTTATAGGTCAGGAGGAGCAATCTGGATTATGCAGCTGCTTCTTGGTAGCTACCATAATCACTTCATATGTTATAGTCCAATCTCACCGCAATTGTCTAGCTGAAAGTAGAACTTGTGATCCACAGCAAAGATCCCAATTTGCAGCAGTTTATTTATAGCTTTGTATCTGTAATATTTGCATATCCAGAATTAATGTTAAGAATGAAGATTATTGTTCACACACTAAAAGGGTCACCATTAATAATGTCAAAAAATCTAATAGGAGATAAGGAAATAGATTTTAAAGCATTGGTTAGCATTCACTTACTTCAACTGCAGACTCTAGTAATGTAGAGGTTAGCACAGACTATTTGAACCTGATATGGAAATTTAGAACAGAGTAACTGAAATTCAAACCAGAACTACCAGAATAACTTTTCTTAACAAATAATACTAATTGCAACACATCTGTAAGGGAACTTGCTGCATATTGATACACTCCAGCGAGGCAGCCTTGGAATTCCACAGTGTGTTGTGTGATTCTTCTTCATTTAACAGAGTGATGAGTCAAACACCACGGGGTTTATTGATGCAATGTGTTGTTGTTTTTTGTATTAAATGAAAGTTGCCAGGTACATTGTATAGTACAGAAATAATGGCCTCAATATTAATAACAGTTTTGAGAGTTCTAAAGTTAATGTTTCAAAGCTTGTAGCCTAGCCCACAATATAGTTTGTGAAACGAGTAGTGGTTGTAAAACTGCTAGCTTGAAATACGGTTTCTAACTCCACTTTCCAGAGTTGATAGATAACTCCACTCAAAACAGAAGACCATTAAACTAAGCTGAAGTTAATTAGTTATCCAAGGGTAGTCATTTTATAATGTTACTTTATGCTAACTGGAGTTGTGTTCAGTTAGAATCCATTTTTGTACCAGCTATTCTGCAGTGTGTCAGTTGTACGTGCATATTAGCACAGTGCATATGGTTGCACATACTGAATTACATATTTGGCATTTTTACTGAATCTGTATTCCCAGGCTTAAGAAAAAACTTAGCCATGAATCCAGGATCGTGTGGGTAAATCTTGATTGGTAACTGCTGTACATCAAAGCTCATTTTCAGTATAGGTCAGTTCCAGTTATCCTGGTTGTTAAGTAAAGTGCCAGAGCTGTGCTCATAGTATCTAGAAACCATGTGCATGTAGTTACTGGCTCATGGGATTCCTGAGCACACATGAATGCCAGACAGAACGTTCAGTTCCAAAAGCTGAGTTGCCCTGCATTGCGTTTTGTGGGGTTTTAAAACATGTCACAAGGGCACTGGATTTGCGTCTGAAGTTTTAGGTTTTGTGGATCTCAGAACTAAAGAACATCTCACTCTCAAATGAAATGCATCAAAGCACAGCTGCAACAAGCCAATGGCAAAATCATGCAGGGTTGATTAAAATCTAAGACAAAGAAAAGAAAACTGCAATAAAAGTAGTTGCCGCCTGGAGTTGTGATTATTACCTACCTTGCATGCTATATGTGTTACCTTCTTAAAAGTCCTGTTTTTTTTGGGGGGGGGGTTAGAATAAATTATAAAAGCAAGATCTAAAACAGAGGAACGTTTAGTTTGAACTGAATCTGTAAAACGCTCCGTAATTTGGTTGTTAACTCCACTTAATCAAAAAAACCTGACAGAAAAATGAGGCTGTGTGGTCCAATGGTTAAAGAAAAGGGCTTGTAACTAGGAGGTCCCCGGTTCAAATCCCGGCTCAGCCACTGACTCACTGTGTGACCCTGAGCCAGTCACTTAACCGCCTTGTGTCTTTCAGGTGAGATGTTGTGTAAGTGACTCTGCAGCTGATGCATAGTTCACACACCCTAGTCTCTCCAAGTTGCACCCCCCCAAATAGACTTTGAAGCCAGCTCAATAAGAGGCTCATAACAAGGCCATAAAAAGGCACCACACCTTTCAGTGTTACAATCTTTCTGTTTAACACATCGGCTAATCAACAGCTTGCTGCCGCACACATTTAACCAAAACCTCACAAACCTGAAACTGATCAAGCTTTTTTGGTGTCAATTAGATAACTAGCCACCCTCCCCACTCCTAAAAATACATTTATTCATTACTGGAAACACTAAAATACCACAGTAATCCTTTGGAAAAGCATGTTTAAAATTCCACTGAAATTATAGATTATGTGCACATAAACATTTTATATTATTGAAACAGCTTTTATTGACTATTCTGACAACGGACAACTTGATTGGACCACGAAATGCTGTTCTACATGGACAGTTACTATTATACGATAGAGATAGAATGAGAGTGCTTTTTATCAGAGTATTGTGTTGTAATTGTCAGCTTTATTCTGGTACTCTTATTTGTTATTTTTTTCTATGCTTCCTGATTCAAGTACATAACATATCCAAATGAACTGTGACTACCATTAAATGCTTTCTTTGCTGAAAGTTTCTCATGTTTATTATTCTAAAGCTCAAATTCATCGCTATATTCAGTTTTGAAATAGTTTTTTCTTAGTGTCCATGCATTTGGACAATTATTCAAGAAGGTTTCTCAGCTCATTCAAATTGCAGGGAGAGGAGTAGGCTTGCTACTTTTCGATATTAATTGGTAAAGCTCGTTAAACGTCGAATTCCTAAAAAATGAGTTTGACTGAAATAAATGTATATAGGATAAACGTCGGTAAAACCAGTCTCTATTTTTTTCATACCAAAAACAACAATTTAGAAATCATCTATAGTTTTTTTAGTTTTTATACTTGCTGTCTGTCCCGTCTCCGTTCCACTCTGAATGGCTAGGGGTCGCTGTCAGTCATCTCAGTGATCTGTTAGTATAGTTTCACTGTCAGTCATTTCACCCAGTTCTGACAGATCTCGACTGAAGCAGCGCCAGAATGCTCTTATTCGTTTAAATGACTGTCAATCATCAAGACCTGTACCGACTGTGCACTTTCATTTGCCAGCTACAGCGCCTGTCATTCAAAGCGCCTACTTTTGAAAGTAGCAGGTTAAGGTGTAGGTAGGCTTTTGCTAGGTATACAGTGACTAGTTTGATTTGAAAATGGGGCACAAGAGGAAAACACTTAATGAATATTGTGCACAATACCCTGACCGATGGCTGAAGTCTCTGCAGCAGGACGAAGCGTGCCCCTCTGCCTTCCATTCCAGTGACTCTGAGTCTATCTGTGCTGAAGCAGGAGAGGGGGAGCTCAGACTCTGAATAATAAGTGCAAGTTAATTCTGTTCAACTATCTAATGTTTTGTTCTGTGCAGTTTATTTTTTTAGGATCTTTATCTTTACAAGGTACAGTCAGCTGTGACCAAACGTTATTTCAATTAGAATGTTGGTAACCATGGTTTTGTTACATGTTGAATATGATAACCGGGCCTCGCTAAATGAGACATTTCTCAATTGCATAAAAAGTTTTTTTTTTTGTTTTGTTTTGTTTTTTAAAAAGCATAAAGGTCGCCTTCACCCATTCTCTGCTTCAATTGAAAAATAAAGATCGAAAAAAAGGCAAATTCTTTCTAAAATAAACATTGATATTAAATCATAGATTTGAAAAAAAATAAAAATCGAATAGTAGCAAGCCTAGATATGAGCATCAAAGGAGTGCTAAGGCCTGGAACCTAACAATTCAGAGAAACTCGCTCTCACAAATTTGACAGCTCAGATTTAAAAATGCTAATTAGAAAACATTTCAATAGAACACAGTGTCAGTATAATTAGAAGAGATTAGCACCACATTATACAGCAGCAGTCCACAATTCCATCGTGCCAAATCAAAATTAGTGACCCGTCACATTTGCTCAATACAGATAACATGTTAGACTATCCTACCATCTATTTTGGTTTAATTTTCTGTTTGTGGTTTTAATTTTTTTCAACAAATATTTTCTCTTAACCTTTCTAGAAGAACTCAAGAACTACTCAAGGCAGTAATACAAAAAAAACATTAAACTGCTACTTAATATGTAGTGCTGCAAGTCAACCTGAAATTCTTATGTCAAAAGCACACAGAAGATATATATGCACTTGTGCTAGTTCCATTAAAAGTAGCCTACTTAGGCTCTGCCAAGTTTCCTAATCTACAAGCTTGGTAAAGTATACAAATATAACATCATTTTGCTGCCACAGCTGTTTGGAAATAACTGGCTACTCATAAATAATATAAAACCCGTCACACACAACTAACCAAGGCAGCCATTCAAATTGAATTGCTGCTGCTCATATTGTACTTCAATTTGATAACCAAGCAACACATTGTAATTGCAATTGTGAAATGTTAGAACACAGTTTATTTTTTTGTTTGGTACTCTGAAGCTGCTGTAAGGTGAGCAGTGCTGTAATTAAAATGTAATCTCAGACAAAATGTATAACAAAAATGACAACCACTACCAAATCAAATGGTAATTTCGGGTTATTGTGCAGGATAGGGCCTAAATCATGATGAAACACATTTTCTATCTGGACTGGCCAATATTTTAGTGTTCCTCATTAATATTTCTCCTTAGACTACTTTGAAGCAGCTCCCATCTCTTTTGTTGCTTCTGTACTTCAGCACCTTGTGAATGTCAGTGCTGAATGACAGGTTTGCTGTTAAGTCCTTTCATGTTTTGTTTCATTTATTCTTATCGTTTTTGTTGTTCTCTTTTTTAAAAGGTCTTTCTGCACTGCTGACAGAACAGAAAAACCATCAACCCTCCAGAACTTTTGGATGGAGACCAATATATGTTTGTAACCAACTCTTTGCACACAGTGTTCTACCACTAAATGGGTCAAATTGTCATTTTAAATTCATGTTTCCAATTCAACTACTTACACAGCATGCAGAAACGAATTTGTAAAAGCAAAAGAATTATGCATCTCTCAATGGGACAGTTTCCACAGAAAGAGACAACCAAGTGTCACCTTTCTCACTATTTTGGTAGTACTTTTTGGGTATTGTGTGTTTCCATGTAGTTTTCTTTTAGCCAGATAAATTCTTCTTTCCAAATGCAAATACCCTCATTAATATTAAAATACGGGACAGTATATTTAAATGTTTCTGTCTGAGTTCCAATTGTGCAGCTTTTAGTGGAAACCCAGTTTAACTTTTTTGTTTGTGTTGAAGCACTGCAACTGCAGCCTGCCTCATTTGGCCACCAAAAACAACAAGAAAGAAAACAAACTGAGATAGCGTTCCACAAATAAAACAAAAAAAAAAAACACATTCCATAAAGAAAGCACTGTGTACTATCCTTGTATCATTTGCTAAACATTTTGACTGCATACACCGGTTAAGGTTTTGACTGAATATGTCTAAGGCAAAAATGTGTGTGTGTGTCAATAAGTGCAGTTAACATATTTGTTGACTGGTGAAATACAATTCAAAAGGTGCTGCAGTATGTCCACTGTTTTATCATGTCAAATATTGTTACAAAACAAACATTAAACTTTAAAGCTACAGTGTGCAGTACAAAACCACATGAAAAACCACATGTGTAGGTGAAAAATGCTAGAAGAAAAGTTGCTACATTTAAAAAATACAGCAACACGTGAATATATAAGCACTTTAGATTAAAGCTATGAAAATGATCAAGTCAAAATGTTTAGTACAGTACATTTGTTAAAGATTGGTAGTTAATCTACAATAGGCTACCATACTCTCCCACATTTCCCACTTCATAATATTCCTATTGTAATAACAATAACAATATCAATAATCTGAATTCCACAGGGACAGTGCAAGACTCTCAGCAGTAGAATGCGGTTATATACGTTAGGACCCCAAGACAATTGACAATGTTTTGCATCGCGATGGGGGTCATTCACAAGACAACCCCAAACCGAACACAAAGATTTAGGGGTTCTAAACATGTCAATTAACCCCTGGTCGTACTTCAGTTTAGGGTCCTAATACACACTATATATATTAGCATCCAGTAGATGCTAATCTAGCCAGGACTTTCTGGAACTGCGTTACGCCTTGCAGAAAGATCATGTTAAACTCCGTATTTGTCTTTTTGAACAAATTTGTGGAGCCAAGAGTTTGTTTTATTTTTCAGGTTTTCATTCTTCTAAAACAAAATTAGGTTTAAGAGATTTTAGTTCAACTCTAGGTGTTCGCTCAAGTCTGGTGCTGTCAGTAACCCATGGCAATAATAAAGCCACTGGCAATGAATTACCAGCTATACTAATTAACTATCCAATCACCAAACACAAAGATAACAAAAGTGTAAAAAAGAATTGAAAAAAAACTGTGCATTGTAAAGGGCTTTGTTATTTATGCATGTATGTATGCATTCATGCATGTATTGCAAAGGGCTGCATTTTTTTATTTGTAGTAGCTTCAGTATTTTTTTTATAACTTGCTTATAAAACAACCAAACTATAAAAGCACAATCATTTTAGGAGTGAAATGGCAATAATTTGAAAATGCTGATTAAATGGTGTCACATAAAACAAATACTGAATGGAGGTCTCTTAAACCCCTCTTACAATGCTTATTTTTTCCTATTTGGTCAAATAAATTTGCCATAGCTACCTCCAGCATATCTCAGAATAAAGGAATGTTTGGTACATAAGAAAGTTTACAAACGAGAGGAGGCCATTCAGCCCATCTTGCTCGTTTGGTTGTTAGTAGCTTATTGATTCCAGAATCTCATCAAGCAGCTTCTTGAAGGATCCCAGGGTGTCAGCTTCAACAACATTACTGGGGAGCTAGTTCCAGACTCCCACAATTCTCTAAAAAAGTGCCTCCTATTTTCTGTTCTGAATGCCCCTTTATCTACATTTTTGACCCCTGATCCTTGTTTCTTTTTTCAGGTCAAAAAAGTCCCTTGGGTCGACATTGTCAAAGCCTTTAAGACTTTTGAATGCTTGAATCAGATTGCCGCGTAGTCTTCTTTGTTCAAGATTGGATAGATTCAATTCTTTTAGCCTGTCTGCATAGGACATGCCTTTTAAACCCGGGATAATTCTGGTTGCTCTTCTTTGCACTCTTTCTAGAGCAGCAATATCCTTTTTGTAGCGAGGTGACCAGAACTGAACACGATATTCTAGATGAGGTCTTAGTAATGCATTGTAAAATTTTAACATTACCGGTACTTCCCTGGATTTAAATTCAACATTTTTCACTATATATCCAAGCATTTTGTTGGCCTTTTTTATAGTTTCCCACATTGTCTAGATGAAGACAAGAGTCAGTATAAACTCCTAGGTCTTTTTCATAGATTCCTTCTTCAATTTCAATATCTCCCATATGATATTTATAATGCACATTTTTATCGCCTGTGTGCAGTACCTTACACTTTTCTCTGTTAAATGTCATTTGCCACATGTCTGCCCAGTTCTGAATGCTGTCTAGATCATTTTGAATTACCTTTGCTGCTGCAACGGTGTTTGCCACTCCTCCTATTTTTGTGTTGTCTGCAAATTTAACAAGTTAGGTTCTGGTATAGTAAGCAAAGTCATTAACGTAGATTAGGAATAGCAGAGGACCTAATACTGATCCCTGTGGTACTCCACTGGTTACCTTGCTCCATTTTGAGGTTTCTCCTCTAATCAGTACTTTCTGTTTTCTACATGTTAACCACTCCCTAATCCATGTGCATACATTTCCTTGAATCCCTACTGCATGGAAATGTACTGCGTTTCTTGTAAACTTTGCAGGATGTTCTGCAACACCTGAAGGCACATCTGCTATCTCCTCCTGAATGTACTTGCATCACCTCAAACCCAACCTCTCTAAATCTGACCTTCTGTTCCTCTGGAATCTACCACACTATATCCCTCCTCCTCAGTTAAGAACCTCAGAGTCACCCTGGACCCCTGCCTCTCTTATTCCCAGCACATCTCGACCCTTCCTCACCAACTACGTCACCCAGCCCCTGGTCCAGGCCCTAGTACTCTCCCGCCTAGACTACTGCAACTCCCTCCTGGCTGGCCTCCCTGCGTCCGCCACCCGTCTGCTCCAGCTCATCCAGAACTCCGCTGCTCGCCTGGTGTTCTCTCTGCCTCGCTTCTCCCACGCAACTCCACTGCTCCGCTCACTCCACTGGCTCTCGATCACCGCTCGCATCCAGTTCAAGACTCTTGTACTAGCCTACAGATGCCTTGACCTGCACCCAGCTACCTCCAGACCCTCATCTCTCCCTACACCCCCACTCGACCTCTCCGCTCCTCCTGCACTAGAAGACTGGCTCTACCTCCTCTACGTTCCCCTGCCTCAAGAGCCCGCTCCTTCTCCACCCTCACCCCATAGTGGTGGAAAGACCTTCCTACAGATGTCAGGACTGCCAAGTCCCTGACCACCTTCCAGCGCCTCCTCAAGACTCACCTCTTCACACAGCACCTGTAGAACGTCTCTCTTTTTCCCTCTGGACACTTATCACTCTTCCTTAAATGAGCTTTACTTGCTCTTATCTGCCCCCTATTTTACTGCATTTAATCCTGTACTTTAGAGTACTGTAATCTGTCAAGTGTTATTTAATCTGTAGTATTTTGTATTTAATTATATCCTGATGTAACTATCACCAACACTGTTATCTGCTCTGTTACTGAATCGTATTTTGTCATACTTATACTTGCTAGAACCAAAGTCATTGTATTTATCTTGCTCTTAATTATATTATTATTACTTGTACTGTGATTCTTGAAATGTATTTTTGTTTACGACTGTAAGTCGCCCTGGATAAGGGCGTCTGCTAAGAAATAAATAATAATAATAATAATAATAATAATAATAATAATAATAATAATAATAATAATAATAATAATAATAATAGTCGTATAGCTCTGCAACTGCAATTCCAGTCATCATTAGCACAAAATCAAATCAAACACTCAAGTCAATGTTACTGTATGCAGTGTGTATGTGTGTGTGTGTGGAAAACCCTGTACATAATTACAGTATGTACTGCTGTGAATTGAGTCAGTTAATGAGCTAATTTTTTGCATCTTATACAGAAAAAAAGGTATTTTTAATTTAATTAATGGCCTATCTATCAGTCAAGCCTAGTGAAGAATCATATTTTGACTGACAATATATTTGAGCCAAACACTAGTGCTCCCATAGAGATAAAAATATAACTCTGAGGTACTCCAATTAACACAAGATGTGTCCTTCTCTCCAAAGCATTTTATACCGTGCCCTATACAAACTACAGACTGCCGGTGATGAAAACTGTTTGTATTCCCACGTGTCTTTATAAGGCTGCATGGTTTATTATTTAAAGTGATCATAACATATTGCCATTTTCTGTTCAGGTTGTAACGTGATGTGAAAAATCTTGTATCATTGCATCCCTTAAAATGTGGTTCCTCCCATTCACCACAGTACTGTGCCATTGTTTTACAACCAACAATTCTAATTAACGGATTTAAAGAAATACATAACTCATACACAACAAAGTGACTCATTTTTTAAGTAAAATATTTAGCATTTTGTTCCATGAGTCTCACATAGACAATATCAGTGTTGCACTTGCCTTTGCACTTCTAAGGATAAGGGTTAGAGTTAGTTCACCTCCTCGCACTACAGCTACCCCTAACGGTCAGGCACACCAAAAAGTCCAGACACAGACTTCCCAGGTAGTTGCCTTCAGGCTTCAGTTGCTTGGATTTTGTGGGAGTAAGGCGGTGACTGACTTGACAGTGAAAACAGAGATTGCCTGTTAATCTTTAGACCTCCTGGCTGCTAAAACCCAGTCAAAGTAGGGGGAAGGTTTTTAAAACAAGGTAGTTCTGGGTGCAGGACAAGTGAACCCCTTCCCATCTACTTTTCTACTGGGTTTACTCAGATCATGACAAACGTGTTAACACTTAAGCAATAGAACCAGAAGAGGGCTTTACCATCTGGTAATACCCGCCTCGTGCCGTTAAATTTCGAGACACATTTTCCATGTTGACCCAAACAGAAGGCAAGGGCATTTAACATAACAATAAGGGCCTTACCGGACGGTAAAGCCCTCTTATGAGGGCACACACACACACGGGAAGAATTAATACAGTTTGCTGGAGGACAAAGGAATAAATCTACACATCCTGGCCAGCCAGTGGGATATTATAGAAACCCAGGATCCTGGTAGGACTGAATGGGGTTATTATACTTTTTTCTTTTACCAAGGAACCTCTTCACAGACAGAACACCTGTATAGTCCTCTCCACATAACAGACTAGTTATCTATAATTCTTAAATGGTTCAATGATGCAGTCCTACATTGAAGTGCTACTCACACACACACACCACAGGTAATGAGCTATATTTTATGCTCAAATATATGGGAAAACAATATTCTTTTATTCTAATACAATTGCTCAGAGAAAAAGGTTTTTTTTATTAACAAGTAATAACATTTTTTCTCAAAAACATAGGTGTCAGAATTATTGGCAACTGTAAAGATTCTTGTAAATAAAATCAAACAAAATTAGATCTGCATTAACATTCTACCTCTTTAAGTTCATCTCAGTCTTAAGGAACTGTATTGTGGCCTTCCATGGCTTCCTGTTTCACTGGGGTATAAAAATGAGGTAACACGCATATGAAATCCATTTGTCATCCATCACCATGGGGAAAGGCAAAGAACTCGCAAATGAAAAGAGACAAATGGTTGTTGACCTTCATAAATCAGGCAATGGGTACAAAACAATAGCTAAAAAATTAAATATACCACTTACCACTATTAGGGCAATAAGAAGTTCAAAACCACTGGAACAGTGTTAAACTTGCCTGGTAGAGGACGCAAGTCTATCTTGCCCCCACGCACAGTAAGGCAGATGGTTCGGGAGGCAAAGGGAAATCCAAGGGCCACAGTTGTTGAATTACAGAACTTGGTTGCATCTTGGGGTCACCAAGTCTCCAAATCTACAATTAGACGCCACCTCCATGCCAATAGGCTATTTGGAAGGGTTGCCAGAAAAAAGCCTTTATCGAGAGCAACCAACAAACGTAAGCGCCTGGAGTTTGCTAAATGGCATTGGCACTTCGACTGGAACCGGGTGCTATGGTCAGCTGAGACGAAAATAGAGCTCTTTGGCCACGCACACCAGCGGTGGGTTTGGCGTCGAAAGAAGGATGCATGTGTAGAAAAGAACCTCATACCTACTGTAAAATATGGTGGTGGATCCTTGATGTTATGGGGCTGTTTTGCTTCCACTGGTCCTGGGGTCCTTGTTAAGGTCAACGGCATAATGAACTCTACCCAGTACCAGGACATTTTAGCCAAAAACCTGGTTGCCTCTGCCAGGAGGCTGAAATCAACATTTTGCAATGGCCAGCTCAGTCTCTGGACATGAACCCCATTGAAAACCTGCGGTTTCAATTGAAGAGGGCAGTCCATAAGCGCAGACCGAAGGATATCAAGGATCTGGAAAGATTCTGTATGGAGGAATGGTCCAAGATCCCTCCCAATGTGTTCTCCAATCTCATTAAACATTATAGAAAAAGACTCAGTGCTGTTATCCTTGCAAGGGGAGGGTGCACAAAGTACTGAAAACAAGGGTGCCAATAATTGTGACACTTCATTTTTAATTTGAGAAATGTGTAATTTTGGTTGATTCCATTGAATCATGAATAAAGTCAAATATATTCCACATGTTGGAAAATTACAATATAGCTCAGTACTGGCATTATTTATTTTATCCAGTCTTTTTTTGCTCATCTTTATCAAGGGTGCCAATCATTTTGGAGGTGACTGTATATATATATATATATATATATATATATATATATATATATACACACATACAGTGTATATATATATATATATATATATATATATATATATATATACACACACATACAGTGTATATATATATATATATATATATATATATATATATATATATATATATATATATATATATATATATATATATATATATATATATAATTGTACACACGCTTTTTTTTTTTTTTTTACAAACCATAACAAGTGCTCTGGCTTTTCTGTTCTGTACCACATTGTGCATTGTGGATCATTATTGCTGTGTTACCTGTTTAACAATGTGGGCAATAATCCTTACACTATCAGTGCACTAGAGTGGACATTTTTAAAAGAGCTTTGAAACAGAATTTAAAGTTAGAAGTGTAAAAAGTTGTCAGGATGTTAAATGAAAAGAAAATGACAGGTACTTTATTAAAAGAGTTGTAGCAAAACGTGGGGACATGCAACGCTATATTTTTCAGAATCCCGCTACTTAACTCTTTAAAACTAATTGAAAACCGTGAATGCTTTCAGTTTAGTAGAGCTATAACAGGAACCGGCGCAGTGTCACCTAAGCTACGAATAACATTGTTAAAATAGCATGGCATGTTTCTCCCTATCTGATAAAGGTCTCGACTCCAGTGCACAGAAGCACAGTACCAACTTCGCAGCAGCAGACAATTAAGATCAATACACTTGAGAGAAGACATTAGGAAGCCCACAGGGTCTGCATTGAAAAATAAACCAAAACTTTCTGTACCAATGGTTGAATACCAAAGGAGGAATTATCATGTAATAATGTTCTAACCCAAGTAGACAAATAACATAAACCACTGTAATCTTCTCTAAGTTAATCTTTCCTCAGATCTTAGTGAGCTTTCATTAACAGACTAATAGTAGAGCCATGCAAAACCCTGCTACACGCAGATGAGTCAATGAAAACTCTTAGCAAGTGTCAATGTTCACATCAGCAGCCAAGAAGTGGGAGGCCAGTTCAACCGTGAACATGAAATTGACACATGAAAACGTAAAAAAATAAATAAATGTAGTACCGGCAGAAGCAAAATGTTATAAATTCAATTTTCTGTCTGAAAATCTTTTGACCGAGTGTTTAAAACCACTCACTGTAGAGAAATGAAACGACCATCATCACCATGGGTCATTGTCTCTGCAGCCAAGAGCAATGCCTGTAAGTTTTTACATTAAATACACAACAGGGTCATAGTATTTCCATAAGGACAATCAACACTGCATCCTTTATTTTGGCCAACTACTTTTCTTTCGCCCATTGCATAAGTATAAAGTTAACATATCACAGCCACCCAGCAGGCATTAGCATACAGTTTGTCGCTGTAAAGTATGCACTGCTAGGCAACTGGAGAAGTCTTTGTAACTAAAACTATTTAACTGTTAGCTGCACATCATATCCAGATTTACAATAGCAAAAAGCTGAGGTAAGACTGAATTTTCTTGTATATTCTTAGCCTGCCCAAAAGTAAGAGAAACCAGGCAATACAGAACAAAAATTCGCAGCCACTGTTATTGTGTTATTCTCACAGTACACTAACAAATGGCCTTGAACTGCTAAAAACTGCACAGATTTTGAGATGCAATTCTCAAAAGTCACACCTCCTCCAGACTGTTAAAGAATAACAGTTCGGAAAAGTTTCAGGAGTATCATGCTTTATTTATTTATCAAAACAAAATAGAACAAAACATGCAACACTGTCTCTAAATGCCTCTCTTACGCAACACTTACTCCAAGCAGTGTGCTTGCAGACGACCTTCGATGAGATGCAAAAAAGTGCTTAAAGATGTGAAAGACAAAAGTCTCAGACTGCAAACATCAGTGATAAGTAACCTTCCTAAATCCATGTTACTAAACTTACTCAAATACTCAAAGCCTAAAGGTATATTCTCCAATTTATATTCTACAACAAGAACATTTGTGTTCAAACAGAGATACACGTGAGACACTACTGTTGTTTGAATATGATAAAGATACAAGAATACTGAAGTGTCCCCATTTAAATGCTAAGCATATGATTGCTTTTGGATTAAGGGAGTACATCCAAGGTTTTCCAGGATCTATGTTATGTAGTGCTACGAAGCTGGTGTTTTTAGAGGAGCAGGTTTATTTGGTTTTCACAGAGCACAAATATAATAAAAATGGTGCTGTACTGTTGTAGAGGTTGGTGTTAGCCCATCATACCACTACATCCCCTAAACATGCTTAAACTTGATATTGGTGACAAAATCCGGTTTACACATACTAGTCCATTACTTGGACTACAATGCAATGGTCTAGACTGATTAAGGTCTTTTCTTTCGGTTTACAATGTCATATTTGTTTTGTGAAAGGAAAATTAAAACTGTTAATCTAGTAAAAACATGAGATACACCCTTGAGTGTTTAACACTTTTAGCACAAAGCAACTTTAATGAAAGGCTGTCAGAGAATTAAGCAATAAAGAACACTTTGGTGTACATTCTGTGAGATTTGACGATTGCAAAAAGGATTGTGGGATTAGATAGCAGAATTTCTCTCCATTGTGACTGAACAAAATATTAAGTCTTATATTGGAAAAGTAAAATACAAAATGGTTATGCCTACCTAGTCTACTCATTTATATCTTCACACTTATTTCAAGAAAAATATGTAATATGCAATTAAATACAGACAAACCAGAAATGTTTTACAAACTAATTGTACAATTCTGAGATTGAAATTTGTTTCTGCATCTGCTATCAGAATTTATTTATGTAATGTTTGGATTACAAATCGATTTGGATTACCATGGTTCAGATTAGCAAAAGTCTACTGTATTTACAACAAGGTTAAAATGAGTAAATTATTTTGAAAACTACAACTCATTCTCCAAGCAGTTAAACGGAGACAGGGGGAGATTTACAACATGTAGAAAGACACTAGTGTATTTGCATAAAACATTTGCTTAATTCCAATGCAAATCAACCACCATTGTAAATACTCCCTGAAAGAAGCCTATTTCCCCTGGTGTTCTCTGACCCAAAGCAGGCAACCTGCTGTACAGAGCAACCGACCTTCATGGGATTATTCCAGCTGAACATGTTCTCGAACTCCACCTTTTCTTCACAATGTAACCGTAGTCTGTTTATGCTTCACAGATTTTTCAAATGTATTTGGCAGGTGAAGAGACGATTGGCTTGACAGCAGGAATGGAAGTTCACCTTTCATATGCTTTCCTCCTAATCGTTAAGTGGGTTGCATCAGTGAGGTAAGATTTGAACAGGGGAAAGATGTACAAAAGATGGGGGAGGTGGCATCACAGGAGCAAAACAGTGTACTTGTGGGATTTATATTTCAAAGTGCCTCTTGATGTTGTGACCTGATCCGTATGCCAGAGATAGACAAGAAATAAAATGACACATTCAAGCACTAATGCAAGTTAAAGCAAATAAATAAATAAATAAATAAATAAATAAATAAATAATACTAAAACTAAAAAAAAAACCACAACAGACATAGCCAGCTTGCTTTGTAGCATTTATAAATATCGGCTTGAAAACAAAATCCTTACACCTCAATTTTTTCTACAAACATCCAATTACAGTTTGCTACTGTGAACAAAAAAGTCATTGCCCGCCATGTTTTTTTTTTTTTGCAGGGCAAAGGACATGACTGGTTCGAATCCTGATTTCGTCAAAATACAGATTTTGGCTTTGGTGTTAGGCAGGAATATTGTCTGGCAATAGTTCACCTCAGCAAGTTTCAGCAAACCCTACTGACCAGGCGCCTGACAAGTCCATGTTATGACTTCATAGGGTGGGCCCTTGCCTCAGCAGCTTACTAGCATCTGTTGGTTATATTCAGAGGGCAAAAAGCGGTGATAGGGTGGACAGTGGGAATGTAGGCCGCCAAGGAAAGGAGGTCTTCTGTCCTCCTAATTGGTATTTAGGTTGCAGCAGTGATATTGAAATTTGACATTTCAAGTTGGATAGAAAAATAAGGTTATATAGATTTTTTACATAATATCTCTTTTTAAAACATTTAAAAATCAATCAAAAGTTGATTTAAAAGTAATAGGAATAAAGAAAGTCTGCAACATTAACAGGAATGAAACCTGGGTTGCTAAGCTACCTAACAAAACAAGACAGCTTTGAGGAGAGCCGAGCTACATCAGGTTCAGCAGAGATTTTTTTCACCTCAACACAGCCTCTTTTACTTCAAAAAAGTGGAGCTTTTACCTGCTCATCTTCTCATATTGAAAGGGTTAGAACAGTATGCTTCAGTGGCACAAAGTAGTGTATGGCTCTGTGCTCTAAACAAGAGCTGTGAGCGTATGTGAAAGAGAACAGGAGAGGATTTTGGTTTGCATCATAGGAATGATCTGGGCATGATGCACGGTCCACTAACTTGGCCAGACCCACAGGAAAGCCTTAGAAAATTTAATGGGGGGGCGGCAAAACAATTTAGCAAGGAATCTGCATTATGTGCAAAGCACCACTCCCATGTTTACAGTAGCACCACAGTAACTGGTATCACTGAAGAATCCTATCCAAACATGCTCTTTCGCAAGGTATGGAGTGATGGATAGTAAATTGCATTCGTTCCATCAATTATGCCGTTCTATTGAGACAATTGCTTTATGACTGACTTACGCTAAAACAAAAATTTGGTAAGTTACTAATTTAAAGTTATGGGAAAGTATGGTATTTTGGACAGTAAATACCAATGTTAAATGTGTTCAATTCTGATCTCTGAAGTCCAGAATCAAATCGATAAAAACAATGTAAATCTGAAATTCTGCCTATCACAACGACTGGCAATATTACTAACCTGTAAATAGACATGTAATACTATTTAAATGGGACCCAGACACAAGCTGAATTCATAGGTAAAAATGTTATCTTATTTTAAACCGACTAGCTAAGCTACTGTCACATTCGAATCTTCCTAGTTACCCATATTAGTCATTATTATCAGGGTGACCAGACGGCTCTGTGTTCACCAGGACAGGCTAAAGACAGTTGAGGTTTACAGACTCCCAACATCACCAATACATTTATCACACAGGTGTGTATGGTTTCTGGGTTTTGGTGTTTCCCTCCGACTTTTCTACTTTCCAACAGAAGTATTCACTTGATCCCTGATAGGCCACGTGTATCTCAGTTACAACTGAGAAATGTATTATTATTTATTATTATTTTTATTATTATTTTTAATCTTTTGAAGTGCTGTAATGCGTTTTGTGTATTTGCTGCACATACAGACAGTTGCTGCCTTCATGTTTTGTAATACATGCTTACCCTTAAGAAAAAAGAAAAAAAAAGGTATGCATTGGCACTTGTGCAAGTATACTAAAAGCATGAAACGAGTTGAATTACAGTGTTGTGTGGAATCAGACTGACAGTATTGGAGACGGTAGTAGCTGGCGTGACAACATCTGTGTTGCCTTTTCTGCTAAGTTTATCCTTTAAGGACCGTGATCATACTGAAGTGTCTTTCTGGGCCCGTGATCAGGTAAACACAATAAAAAAAATAAAAAAACTGCTTCGTTTTATTGACCTATTGGGCCACCATACTTTGCCGCACAGGCTGGAAACACATATCACTAGATAAGGGAGGAAATAGTTTATTTTTTTCTGTGTGACGTCACCAAGAGGGGTATTTCAATTTTGAAGGTCAGAGGAAGTTTTCAGCAGCATGCAGAAAGAAATCAGGGGAACTTGTTTAGAGAAGAAAGAAAATGAAAAGCACTGTAAATCCAATGAATCTGACTTTATATTAGAACATTTATTCTGTTGCATGTGTTTTAATATAGGTTTTAACAACAAGGGGATATAAGCAGATGTTTCATGAGCAAAATGTGTCAGTTACTTTTTTTTCAATATGGAATGAAGAATTGCTAATAAAATGATCCTAAGAATAAACGTTTAAGGCATTGCAATTTTACTAGGTTTACTTATAATTAGCGTTTTGTAGTTTTTTTAGCACTATTCATTCTGTTCTTGCGGTTTGTAAAACACTGCTTTGATAATAGATTATTATGTATATGTTTACTGTTTATGCACATACATTGATATGCACACAATATAAACACTTCCACTCTAGAGAATTTCATTTCAAGACTGCAAGATGATTAGATGAATCACTGTTGGCAGAAATACTGTTGAATTTACTGACAATGATTCTGTTTATTTACTGTAGGTGTTATTTATTTTTTAAATAAATGTTCAGTTCTTAAAAACATATTGTGTTTAACAAAAGGCTCTAAATTAAAAAAATCACTCTGGTAAAAGAATACCTTGTATTTTGCCCAGAATAAAATGTTTTTATACATGCATCTCTTTGAAAACAATAAGTGTAATACATAATAAAAAATAAAAAAAATAAAACTTTATTGGTTCTGTACTTTGTACTGTTCCCCAGAGGGTTCTGAAAAAAGGTTTTTAGCTAACTTTTATAGGAAGGGAGTCAAATACAGCCAAAAGGACCTTGGTCCCGAGGGAGCATCACACTGAAAAACGCTTGGTCCTAAAGGGCTATAGAACACCCTGCCAAGTTTACAAGAAACTCATTACCTTACCTTTGCTGTGTCCAGTATCACGCGTATCGCAGTGTTACATTTCTAAACATTGACTCTTAAAACATGTAACTCACACATCATGGGTCATAAATCAGCTGGGCAATGCATTTCAACATTTACTCGAGAGCAGTGGTTCTCAACCCTGGTCCTGGGGACCCATTGTCCTGCTGGTTTTTGTTCCAACCAAGCTCTCAATTACTTAATTGAACCCTTAATGGAACTAGTCAGAGCTTTTTACTTATTTTAAAGGAGTTGGAGATTAAGTTAAATATAAAATTATAGAAGGAACGTGCATTCTCCAACATTTTGTAAGCTAATCAATTTAAAAATTCAAATTAAGCAAATTAATAGTTTGATTAAGGTTTCAGCTAAGTAATTGAGAGCTCGGTTGGAACAAAAACCAGCAGGACATTGGGTCCCCAGGATCAGGGTTGAGAACCAATGCATCTAGAGCAGTGGTGGCCAATACGTGGATCACGATCCACTAGTGGATCTCGAGAGATTTTCGGTGGATCTTGGGGCAAATCTAAAAAAGCATCAACACATAAGCTATGCATAGTTTCAACAGGTTTGGTTGCATATTTAAAATACAAAATTCCTGACAATAAATACATACAAAAAACATTAAATCCCAAACAGTAGGTGGCACTAATAACTGTACTCTGGCTTCCATACCTCAGTATCCCGAGCAACCTCAACTCGTTGGTTCATAGTGTACAGTTGTGAGTTTGTGTTTGGTGGTTTCAATGGATCGCTATGTGGTGTGGAGTTACAAAAGATAGGGGAGAGCCTTCTGTGCATTCCAGTAGTACCGATTTGGATGAAAATATCCCAGCTTTTTCAAAGGCGGCGAAGCTGGCACCAAAGCGTAACATTAACGGAAGGTGGGCGCTGGAATTTGCTGTTATTTTTGGTTCCACATGCCTGTGGGAGACTACGTTTTCAGCACTGACCGACCTGCAGTCGAAAAATGACCTGCAAAGGAAAAATGATCAAAACCAAAGCATGCAAAGTTCACACTAAACTTTAGGCAATTGTGCTAAGTCTAGATCGCAGTTTATCCAGATCACGCTCCCTCCTGCAACAATGCTGGTTTTCTGTTCCCACAATACACCACCAACATTGTTGCAAGAGGGAACATGAACTAGATACACTACAATGTTCACAAGAAAAATCTGTTTCTCCTGGTGAAGATTCCAGAGTGAAAGTTGAAAGAAAAGTAGATTCCCTAGTTTATTTATCCAAGAAGTGTGAATAAAAAAAAAGAAATGCTATGATACAGACAACATGGGATAGAGCCAAGGTAATGTAGTGTGTTTCTTAAACACGGCAGGGGGTACCATTTAGGATTTTATAAACTTAAACTTAGTCCCTATTTACCCTTTGTTTTCTAGGCTGACGTGATTATTTTAACAAAAATTTATTCATAGCACTACCAAAGTGAAACAGTGGTAGATAAAATTACAGCATTTCATGCCAATGTATAAACCCAGAGAAATTAGAAATGAGTCCATTATCAGTTGTTTTGGACATCCTTTAAAAAGACAAAATTGACATTGTTACAGAGAATTCTATGTAACCAACTGTGAGATATCACAGTTGACTGTTACTGGGACAGGAGGCTGTGAATAGGGCATTTGTTTGACTGGGCTGATCGTTGTACATCTCTGCCATGAACTGGCATTGAGATAAAACTTTCATTTAGGTAAAGCTTTTCTAATCATCTTCCATAAAGGGACATTTTTACTGCAGAGCAGCCAAAGCAGACTCCTGTTAGGATGTGGGTGAATGACACCAGGCTTCTCAGATCCCAAGCTAAAGGAGGTCTGGAAAACTCTAATGCAAAAGGGTTACCACTTAGGGTGAAATGATTAATTGATATACTGTGCCACGAAGCACTACCCAAACAAAAACATAGTGCATTATTTCTCCTTATATACCATTACACGTCATAGAAAAAGGAGCCCACTGCACCGTCACATGTATTCTGACCAGCATATCGTGATTTACACCTCAGCTGCTCAATTAAAACTCCTTTCGCCTATCAAATGAAGCAAACAGCAAAGGGGATAATAAATACTCAGCAACTTTAAGATTCCAAAACACAGAGATAAGAAACAAGACCCTTGACCTTTATTATCCCCTGCTTAAAGGTTTTTTTAGTAACAAATTTGTTTAATAAAATACACTGTCTACAATGATTATATATATTGCATAAGTGTTAGGACGAACATGGGATTTTCATGTTTGTATATTTTCTCATAATTTAAATATTTGTTCAGATATTCGTTAGTTTTTCAAAAAGTAATAAAATCCATTATATTGATCTGAACACAGGCAGAGACAGCATAGCAGCAGGGGCGGGGGGGCGTGTCCGTGGCCCTGTGTCTATGCTCCTTTATTTTACAGCAAGACCTTACAACACGTTTAAATGGAAAAATATTCCAGGAGTAAAGAATAAGTTGTGTAGGCCTTACTTTACCCAAATGAATTAACTACAAAACAAAGGATGCCAAAATAGCAGTTCAAGTTAAAACGTTGTTTTGTTTATTTCCAAAATAAATAGTACATAAAGTTTAAAACCACATTTTATTTATTTTTACTTTTTTCATTCTTTGCCATTGCTGTTTCTTCACAGTAAACAGTTCTCATTTATTGCATTCCACATAGTCGCAACAAAAAATATATAATATATACAATCTATATAAAAAAAATCACTACACAACATTTCCAGCAAGTTGGGCACTGTTTGAGTGAGGCATTTCAGAATGACGTGCTTACCTTTTTCTGTCCCAGCTCTTTTTTGATCCAGATGGCTTTCCATAGAGATCACTATGCGTGCACGCGCATAATCTGGTTGGTTTACTTTTTGCTGTCAAACTTTTAAATAGAGGCTCGATAGATAGATAGATACATAGATACATAGATACATAGATAGACATACATACATACAGTGCCGTGAAAAAGTATTTGCCCCATGTCTGATTTTCTGCATTTTTGCACATTTTTCACATTGTAATTGGTCAGATTTTTTGTGGGTTGTGCAACACCCAATGCCCCCGTGTGAAAAAGTAAATCGCCCCCTTAGACTCAATAACTGGTTACGCCACCTTTAGCAGCAATAACTGCAACCAAACGCTTCCTGTAGTTATTGGATTAGTCTCGTACAGCGCCGTGGAGGAATTCTGGCCCACTCCTCCATGCAGAACTGCTTCAACTCAGTGACATTTGTGGGTTTTCAAGCAGGAACTGCTCGTTTCAGGTCCTGCCACAACATCTCAATGGGGTTTAGGTCTGGACTTTGACTAGGCCATTCCAAAACTTGAAATTTCTTGTTCTTCAACCATTCTGATGTAGACTTGCTTGTCTGTTTCGGATCATTGTCTTGCTGCATGACCCAGCTGCGCTTCAGCTTCAGCTCACGGATGGATGGCCTGACATTCTCCTGTAGAATTCTCCGATACAGAACAGAATTCATGGTTCCTTCAATGATGACAAGGTGTCCAGGTCCTGATGCAGCAAAGCATCCCCAAACCATGACACTGCCACAACCATGCTTGACCGTTGGTTTGAGGGTCTTACTGTGGAATGCAGTGTTTGGTTTTCACCAGACATAACAGGGCCCATGTCAGCCAAAAAGTTCCACTTTTGACTCATCTGCCCATAGAACATTGTTCCAGAACTCTTGAGGATCATCCAGGTGCTTTTTGGCAAACTTGAGACGAGCATTTATGTTCTTCTTAGTGAGCAATGGTTTCCGCCTTGCTACTCTGCCATGAATCCCATTTTTGCCCAGTGTCTTTCTGATGGTGGAGTCATGAACACTGACCTTAGCCGAGGCGAGAGAGGCCTGCAGATCCCTGGATGTTGTTCTAGGGTTCTGTGCGACTTCCTGGACGATTTTACGCCTTGCTCTTGGAGAGATTTTGGCAGGACGGCCACTCCTGGGAAGATTCACTACTGTCCCAAACTTTCTCCATTTGGACAATATGGCTCCGACTGTGGTTCGGTAGAGCCCCAGAGCCTTAGAAATGGCTTTGTAACCCTTTCCAGACTGATAGGCATCAACAACTTTTTTCCGGAGGTCTTCAGGAATTTCTTTTGTTCGTTGCATGATGTGCCTCTAGAACCTGTGTGCTGACAACTTCACTCTGATGGTAAGGGCCAAAGTTAGTCAGATTTATATTGGGCAGGGCTGGCCCAAATCAGGCCTGGCTGTTAACCAAAGTACTCAAACAGCTGACCCTACTTATCCCTTTAATTGCGTTTGAGTTAAGTAGGGGGGTGTAACAGGGCGAGCAGCCCTGTACATTGTTTATTTATTTTTAGATCGGGGTCTCCCCCTCCGCCCCTGTGCAGAGTGTTTTGTATTATTTATTTAGTTTTATTGTATTATATTTATGACGGCGTAGTGCCGTGTTTTGTTTATTTTTTAAAACGTGTCCTGGCAGAGGCGAGATCAGTGCTCGTCCTCTGCCAGGAGTAATTAATTAAAACTCGTGCAGAAGGTGGCCATCTCCCGAATGAATTAAGTGGTTTAATTTGTTGCTAATCGGGAGATGGTCACCTGTTAATAAAAGCCTGCAGATCTCCAACTCAGGGTGGGTGTCAGAAGGAGAGAGTGTGTGAGAGGAGACGGAGTTACAAAACAAAACTAAATCATAGCATACAGGAACAGTGACAGCGACTGCCCAGCCTGACCTGTATGGTTTATTTATTTTGGATTTTGTGTTCGTGATTTGTTTTTGTTTACCCTTTTATTTTGCTCTGTGAGCAAGTGTTCTTTTGTTTAAATATTTATTTTATTTTTGGTTGCTTTAAATAAAACGGCGCCCGCGCCACTGCATCCTACCTTTTTGTTTTTGGTTGTCCCTTCTTCTGCCGTGACGTCAGACCCTCAGCCATTCCTGTGACACGTGGTGTCCTGCGTGGGATCGCAGCGCCTCCAGGACGCAGGCAGAAGAGGGTACTGCAGGTTTTTTCGTTTTTGTGTGTGGAGAAAAGGAGAGTGAAGAGGAGGATGGGAGGAAGGAAGATGGGAGGAAGAAGGACGATGAGGAGACAGCAGCCGCATCTGTGGGGAGCGGGGGCATTTCCCAGTTAATTGCCCCCTCCCTGAAGACTGGGATTACAGCTGCTGGAGGAGAGACAAGAGGGAGGAGTTGGTGCGTCCTGCGCCTGAGTGGGAGGAGCCCGAACGTCCTGCGCCTGAGTGGGAGGAGCCCGAACGTCCTGCGCCTAAAAGGGAGGAGCCCGAACGTCCTGCGCCTAAAAGGGAGGAGCCCGAACGTCCTGCGCCTAAAAGGGAGGAGCCCGAACGTCCTGCGCCTAAAAGGGGGGAGTTGGTGCGTCCACGGCCCGAGAGGGGGGAGTCGGTGCGTCCACGGCCCGAGAGGGGGGAGTCGGTGCGTCCACGGCCCGAGAGGGGGGAGTCGGTGCGTCCACGGCCCGAGAGGGGGGAGTCGGTGCGTCCACGGCCCAAGAAGGGGAAGGCCGAAGGTCCACAGCCCAGGTACCTGCCAGCAGAGGGGGAATACCTGCTGGTGCCGCCTCCATCTCCATGGGAGGACTGTGAGTCGCTCCCACCTCCGCCAGCAGAGGGAGCATTCCTGCTGGTTCCACCTCCACCGCCCTGGGAGGACTGTGAGTCGCTCCCACCTCCGCCAGCAGAGGGAGCATTCCTGCTGGTTCCGGTTCCACCGCCCTGGGAGGACTGTGAGTCGCTCCCACCTCCGCCAGCAGAGGGAGCATTCCTGCTGGTTCCACCTCCGTCTCCGTGGGAGGACTGTGTGTCGCTCCCACCTCCGCCAGCAGAGGGAGCATACCTGCTGGTTCCACCGCCGTGGGAGAACGACGTGTCGCTCCCACCACCAGCAGAGGGAGAATACCTGCTGGTGCCACCTCCGTCTCCATGGGAGGACGACATGTCGCTCCCACCACCACCGCCAGCAGAGGGAATATGCCTGCTGGTTTCCCTGTCGCAGCCTGAAGGGGAGGAAGCCCTGCCGCCTTGGCCGCCTGAAGGGGAGGAAGCCCTGCCGCCTTGGCCGCCTGAAGGGGAGGAAGCCCTGCCGCCTTGGCCGCCTGAAGGGGAGGAAGCCCTGCCGCCTTGGCCGCCTGAAGGGGAGGAAGCCCTGCCGCCTTGGCCGCCTGAAGGGGAGGAAGCCCTGCCGCCTTGGCCGCCTGAAGGGGAGGAAGCCCTGCCGCCTTGGCCGCCTGAAGGGGAGGAAGCCCTGCCGCCTTGGCCGCCTGAAGGGGAGGAAGCCCTGCCGCCTTGGCCGCCAGAAGGGGAGGAAGCCCTGCCGCCTTGGCCGCCAGAAGGGGAGAAGCCTTGGCCGCCTGAAGGGGAGGAAGCCCTGCCGCCTTGGCAGCCTGAAGGGGAGGAGCCTTGGCCGCCTGAAGGGGAGGAGCCCCTGCCGCCTTGGCCGCCTGAAGGGGAGGAACCCCTGCCGCCAGAAGAGGAGGAGCCCCTGCCGCCTTGGTCGCCTGAAGGGGAGGAACCCCTGCTGCCAGAAGAGGAGGAGCCCCTGCCGCCTTTACCGTCAGGAGGAGAGGAGCAGGAGCTACCTCTACCTCCACCACCACCATTGGGAGAAGTGGAGCTCCTGCTGCCGCCTTCATGGCCAGGGGCTCCCCTCCCGCCGTCGGCATCGCCTAGGGTCGCCTGTATCTCCCTTGCATCTCCTAGGGTTGCTGCCGGTCCTGCGTCGCCTCCCGAGGGTCCGCTGCTGTCGCCTCCCGAGGGTCCGCTGCCGTCGCCTCCCGAGGGTCCGCTGCCGTCGTCTGGGGTCATGTGGTCGGAGCCCCACGGAGGGGAGCTGCCGGCCATCAAGAAAGGGGGGAAGGTCAGGAGACCAGATCCCCCAGCCGCACTTTCGCGGCAGGAGTTTGGGTGGTCAGAGCCCCACGGAGGGGAACTGCTGGCCATGAAGAGGAGGGGGAAGGTCAGGAGACCAGCTCCCCCAGCCGCAATTTCGCGGCAGGACAGAGTGTGGAGGGAGCCCCAGAAGAGGGAGCTGCCGGCCACAAAGAATTGGGGGGTGCTGGAGATTCCACCATGGCCACCCCCCAGAAGCAACTTGCTTCCCCCTCTCCGAGGACATTGAGACTGAGGGGGGAGGTGGCCGTTGGGGCCATGTGTGCTTCGCACAAGGAGGGGGATATGTAACAGGGCGAGCAGCCCTGTACATTGTTTATTTATTTTTAGATCGGGGTCTCCCCCTCCGCCCCTGTGCAGAGTGTTTTGTATTATTTATTTAGTTTTATTGTATTATATTTATGACGGCGTAGTGCCGTGTTTTGTTTATTTTTTAAAACGTGTCCTGGCAGAGGCGAGATCAGTGCTCGTCCTCTGCCAGGAGTAATTAATTAAAACTCGTGCAGAAGGTGGCCATCTCCCGAATGAATTAAGTGGTTTAATTTGTTGCTAATCGGGAGATGGTCACCTGTTAATAAAAGCCTGCAGATCTCCAACTCAGGGTGGGTGTCAGAAGGAGAGAGTGTGTGAGAGGAGACGGAGTTACAAAACAAAACTAAATCATAGCATACAGGAACAGTGACAGCGACTGCCCAGCCTGACCTGTATGGTTTATTTATTTTGGATTTTGTGTTCGTGATTTGTTTTTGTTTACCCTTTTATTTTGCTCTGTGAGCAAGTGTTCTTTTGTTTAAATATTTATTTTATTTTTGGTTGCTTTAAATAAAACGGCGCCCGCGCCACTGCATCCTACCTTTTTGTTTTTGGTTGTCCCTTCTTCTGCCGTGACGTCAGACCATCAGCCATTCCTGTGACAGGGGGGCAATAACTTTTTCACACCTGAAGATTGCATGTTTGATTACCTTGCACACCAAACAAATGAAAGAAGCACCAAACTTTGGTGTCATTTTTTTCTCTCAGACTCCCTCTATATACTACTACAACCCACAAAAAAATCTGACCAAATACAATGTGAAAAATGTAGAAAATCAGACAGGGGGCAAAATACTTTCACATCACTGTATTTTATATATATAATATATATATATATATATATAATATATATAATATATATATATATATATATATATATATATATATATATATATATATATATATATATATATATATATATATCACATAATCACAGAGCTCTTTTTCATTTGCCATTTTTTAAACTGTCGCGCAGCTTCAGGCGAGGCGGTAAATAAGTGCAAGGTATTGTTGTCATTTCTGAGGCAGCAGTGTGGAGTAGTGGTTAGGGCTCTGGACTCTTGACCGGAGGGTTGTGGGTTCAATCCCCAGTGGGGGACACTGCTGTTGTACCCTTGAGCAAGGTACTTTACCTAGATTGCTCCAGTAAAAACCCAACTGTATAAATGGGTAATTGTATGTAAAATAATGTGATATCTGTATAATGTATAATGTGATATCTTGTAACAATTGTAAGTCGCCCTGGATAAGGGCGTCTGCTAAGAAATTAATAATAATTTCTGTTTTGTGGTTCATTTTGAACCGCAAGCTTTGTGGTTCACATCCAGCCCATGCCTTTCTATTCAATTCAATGGGCCAAGATGCCAATTCATTGCAGTAGATACAATTAACTTATTTATTTGTACTTCCTTGTGGAAGCATTTCTTACTCAGGAGTTGTGTTCTCTAAAGAAATAAGCACTTTGTGTTTAATGCTCCAAGTGAAATGTATATCCACTTTTACAGTCACTGTACAGAAGTCCTCCTTTTGAGCTATGGAACCTTGGAACAGCTTACAAAACATTCTGCACTCTACTTTGAACACTCCCACAACAACTCAAAAACAAGTTATGTCAGTTAAAGGCACATTAATAATATATCCACAGCATAGAGAACAGTATACTGAAGCAACGACAGCATAGATAGACCTCATGCACAGATAGACCACTATGAGATGCAAATAAGTCACTAAATGTTACCTTCAAGAACTAAGGAATGTTCAAGTACTTGAAGCATAACTGGATGAGTGGTTCTCAAGTTAACATCTAAACTGTGATTGAGATACGTATTCACTGTACCTTCATTCCTAGATATGAACATACCTACTTTTCTGGGGATATTCAATACATGTCTGTGTCCTAACAACTGAAATACATTGGTTGATTGTCCATGTTCGCTCTTTAGTGCAGTGTGAGAGTTTTCTTCAACCTCTCTGTATGATAAACAATTTCTAGCTCATTCCACCACCAGATCATATCCTTCATATACCAAACACAGAGAAGCAGTTTTAAACTAACAAAATGTATGTGACCAGGCTTCTCCCACCCTGGCTGTAAATACAAAATAAAAGCTATCAGTATCAAGAAAAAGTAACTCAGTTTGACCTACATGCACATTTAATATTGTACGTACAGCATGCATCTGCAATATATTTTTAGGGATAACAAGGATTTGTGGTTGATGCAATCCAGTGTTTCTGAAGTTATGGATGATGCTATCAATAACACTGAAAAATGTATATGTGCATTCAAGGGTACAATAATGCAACTGAGCTGGATCTGGACATTCTGGAGCATAGGAAAAGACTGTTGCTGCGAGCAGAGCCGCTGACAGTTAAATATATATATATTTTTTTATTTAGTGTCCCACATATTTTAATAATCCCCCCCCCCGGGTGGTTTTGTTTTGTTTAGTTCATAACCACTGGATTATTAATCCAATAAGGTTTCTATAATGCCAACAAAAAAGATTTTACAAAGAAACAAAATGTAGATATCTTTTATTGGACCAACACTGAAGATTAAACGTCTATGTTGCTCCAAAAAAAGATAACATGTGTGTTTCTTCTTTTCTATTACTGAACATTTGTCAAAATAATTTGTTAACACTCCCTTTTATTCTGGTTACAAGTCTTTTGACGGACTATGGTATCTGGAAAGCACAGGTAAATCTGTCCCCCAGAGTTTCAGTCAAGATCCACATTCCTCCTGCTAGTTTGTTCTTGATTGCAGCTGGATGTATGTTCACAGTTGATAGGTTTGACCCGCCTCTTTGGAATACCTCTAATACTACTGTATTAATACTACCCTGTACCTTCCTTCCCTGGGACATGTTACGCTTTGCCAGTCTGGTCTGCTGAGCAGTTCCAAAAACGTTCCTGTTTCTGAGCTGCTTTATCATTTATTAATGTTATGAAAGGGTAAAATAAAAACGCAGTAATACATGTGGAGCTGTGGATTACTGTGTAACATTGCAAGTAACGCTTTAAAAACTATTATGCATATTACGTTGATTACATCAGTTTAGTAATTAAATATTATTATTTATTTCTCAGCAGATGCCCTTATCCAGGGCGACTTACAATTGTTACAAGATATCACATTATTTTTACATATAATTACCCATTTATACAGTTGGGTTTTTACTGGAGCAATCTATGTAAAGTACCTCGCTCAAGGGTACCGACCTGGGATTGAACCCATAACCCTCTGGTCAAGAGTCCAGAGCCCTAACCACAACTCCACACTGCTGCCCCTTATTATATTAAAGTATTGTCTTTTACCTTATTCATGTTGATTTGTAGCATTTGGGGGTCAAAGCAAAATAAAAATAAAGGTGTTTAAATCCATAACCCGTCAGAGTAACAACAAAATCAAGAGAAAAACTACGCAGGACATTTTAATAAAATGCAAAACAATAACAGCAGTGCGTTTAAAAAAAAACGCAGATGTAAAAACAACATTTCCCTTTCCAATAATTTTGTTTATATTACGAAGTAGTTTTATGCAATGCAACGTGTAAAAATGGTTGCACTGCTCCCTGCATCCTCTTAAAAAAAAAAAGAGAACAAAAATCTGTTCCCATGTAGTGTACCAGCAGAACAGAGTTGTAGCTGTCAGAACAGACGGCAGCTCCTGAGAATCATTAAGACTTTGATTTAGAAAGAGCGCGAGTCATTTCTGACTTGGGTGCTAAAAGGAAAATTTAAAGAACTGTAAATAGTTGTGATGATGACAGCTACCCGCAGAGACATTGGTACAGTTGTACAACACTGATTTATACATTGTGAACAGGGGGGGGGGGATTTTCAAAAGAAAACGTTTCATGTTTATTTCTACTACTGGTACCGTTATTTATACTGTGTTCTGTTTGCATGTTAACGTCTTTAATCTGAAGTAGTTACACTGGAAAAATAGCATAACCACATTGATGCAATAGCCTATGTAAAAACGCAAATGTTAAAACACAGATTTTGAGATGGTATGCTTTTTACAAATGCACATTTTTAAAGGCTAGCGCGACCTCTGCATCTCATTATCCCAAACATTGCTTTTTTTTTTACTTTTCTTTCTTGCCGTCTTACTTTAGAAAATAATTGTCAAACATCGAAAGACATTGTAGCTCGCTTGATAACAGTGTTTGTAATTCTAGCACAACACTCTTAATTTGCACTGTTACTATGAAGTCTCCTGCACAGATCCAATCCCATCAGTAAACATTCACAAGCGGCAGGGCAGGGGGGAGAAGGTGAGCTCAAATCGCATGCAGATTCAGTGAGTCAGACCTGAAGGGAGCAGAGAAGCTCTGCGATTAATTGACTGGTTTGACTATCGATAGTTGTCAAACGATACTATGTATCGATACATCGATGTATCGCCTCAGCCTTAAACAATCAAATCAAAAACGCATCCACCCTGCAGTGTTCACAAGGAACACGTTCTGTTACCTTTGCTGAGTCCCATGTAGAGGATGCTGATTGATCGTTCGTGGTGTATGTTTTTTGTCTAGCGTGGGATACATTTTTGTTATTCCACAGTCAGAAGCGGGGTTTCAAATGTAGCGGTACATGTCCCCATGTGTTACAACTGTTTAAATAAATGCTTGTCATTTTTCTTTTCATTGTTAACATAGTTGACAAATTTTTACACATATCTTTAAAGTCTGTTTCAAAATGTCCGCTCTAGTACACTGATAGTGTAAGGATTATTGCCCACATGGTCAAACAGGTAACACAACAATGATCGGTGATGTGGTAAGGAAGAGAAAAGCCCGAGCATTTGTTTGTTTTTTTTTTTTTCAAAATCACTCTTCCTGCAGTGACTTAGACCAAGGACATATCATCAAACCCCAGTGCACTAGAGCAGAGATTTTGAAAAGAGCTTTGAAAACAGACTTTAAAAAGCTGTATAAAAAGTTGTCTGGATGTTAACAATGAAAAGAAAAATATGACAGGTATGTTATTTAAACAATTGTAGCAACACATCTATTGCTGATTTGGTTTGGACTCCTTTTTCTTGGAGTTTAGTCAGTCAATAAATGGCAGTTACAGATCTGCCTGCATTTGACTTTTTTTAAAAATACTGTTGTGAAGTGGCCATAAAAACAGAGTTAGAAATTAATCCACATCAAAAAACATTAAATCGAAAAGCTGTAATTATTTAATTTGATTATTTGTTGAAGCTCAGAAGGTGTTTGTAGTTAGATTACCTTACAGTAACAACAACATTCCAGTTTAGGCAACTATCAGTGACTTGTTCTTGTAAAATGGCAATACATATCACTAGTTAAATATTACCAGGCTGGCACATTCATGAATGGAGACATATTCGAGAGTCCTCTTTCTACATAGGTCTCTGTAACATGGTTCTGACCTACTTCCAAATGTCAAGAAATGGATGGGTTCAAAGTGCTGCAGAAATGGATCACAGATGTGTGGAATAAGGTCTAACTGAATTCTACTTCTCTTTCACGGTCACACAATGAATACAAATAAAGATAAAACCGGCTAATGAAAAATGGGTGAAAGACTTCCTTTAGTTTAAATATTCCTTATATTTAACCCAATAGAACTACACAATTACACAAGAGCACAAATTGTAATATATATTGCTTCAAGGACTCAGGCCAGGGGGGAATGCCCACAGATATAAAATTATGTGCAATTTCCTTATACAGTGGAGACGGTCATACATATTGTATGTATGACACATTTCTCCATACATCTCTGGAAAACACATATCTAAATTGTCATGAAACTTGGTATTAATTATTCAGCACTAGTGATATCAGATTCTGGGTATATGCAGTCACGGGTGTCTCCATATTTATTTTGCATGTGCTAATTCTTATTGTATACTATTCTGTAAACACTGTTGACATGGTGAACAACTTTTTCATCATACTGAGATCTCAAATTCTTAATTTACACCTGTGGTGGGGGGTTTATGTTAGTAACATACTTGTTTATTTATGGAATGAAACTAAAAAAACGAAATGTTACTGAGACACTGCACCCAAAAAATACTAAAACATGATCTATGTACCATCAAATCCACCTGGGGATATCCATGCACTGTTAGGAAAACTAATATGTGACCAAGTTGTGTTCTTTGGCAACTGAAGGACACAATCCTGATTTGTTTATAATCTGTGTATTACCTGCACATGTTTTACTGTTTATGCAACTTGAAATGGAATGCAAATAGTTTTTCAAACAAAAAGATCAGAAATACTTGCAGATGCACTGTAATGCTTTGATTTGAATTGAAAGAGGCAAAACCCCAGCTGTATTGTGTTTGGCATGTTTTTCATGAGGTTTTCTCTTATGTTACTGCGATAGTGACAGTTTATTATATGGACGCATACATATCGTATGCAGATAGACTATATGGCAAGTAGGAGGAGATGTTACAAATTATTTTCGTACTTCTAAATCCGTATTGTGGACGGACATACAATGGAATAAATCAAATGTATGAAGTTGTTTTGATATATGCATATTTGTATTGTATTCCTTTATACATATAGATCTGTATTATAACAACTATGTAAATGCGTTTGCTAAATAATTAAGAAATAGGGGGTGACACTATTTTTTACATAGAAGCACATTTATACAATTGTAGTCAAAAGTTTACATATACCCCAATGTTTTTTTTGGTTTTTTTTTCTAGACATTTTTCGAAAACAAATCATTATAGAAAAAATCTTTTGTAGCAAAAGTTTTACTTTTGTGGATGAGGAAACAAAGTTAAAATAAATAGATGTCTACAATCATTTATTTCAGCAATTTCTTTGCAAAACTCCAAAAATGCTAATTCAAAAGTATTCATACCGACAAGGAAAATGAAATGAATAGCTAGTTGAGGCACCTTTAGCAATAACAACCTCTTTTAAACAATATTTGTCAATGAGCTTTTGGCATGATTCTTTAGTGATTTCTGATCATTCTTCAACATAAATTGTTCCAGTTCATTCAAATTCCAAGGACTTCTCTTGTGCACAGCCTTCAACTCATACGAAAGATTCTCAATCAGATTTAGATCGGGACTTAACTATTCTTTTAGCGATTGCCCTTGTGACATTTTCCTTGGCCTGCGACCGGTGAGACCTTCACCATGTGGTTGAAATGGAAATCCCAATCCCACATGCTGCCAATTCACTTTGAATATCTTTGGCAGTCAATTTTGTTATTAACCTTTCTCACAATCATTCTACTTGTTCTTGGTGAAATAACCTTCTTTCTTCCAGACTGAGGCAGCATTGTTAAAGTACCATGTGTCTTGTACTTCTCTTGAAACCTGGGATACTCAAATGCTTGGAAATCTTCTTGTATCCTTCTCTAGCTTTATGACTTTTTCCCATATTGACTTATTGGTAATGACAGCAAATCACCCTATACCCAACCCTTTTATACTCTAAGAATGTTCACCTACAGTCCAGCATTTTCTAGACTTTTCTAAAATTAGGTTCTGCATTATCATATTGAAATTTCTAGCACATTGTAGACTATCATAGCATCATGAATACTTTTGAATTAGCATTTTTGGAGTTTTGCAAAGATTGCATTGGTAACTTTCTCATCCACAAAAACTTTTGCTACAAAAGATGTTTCCTGAAATTCTTTGTTTGAGAAATTATACATTTCCATTGGGGTATGTAAACTTTTGACTACAACTGTATACTATTTTTTGTTGTGACTTTGGTATGTGGAATGTAATGAACAAGAGTCTTTTACCCCCTTCATTTTACAACGCTATTTTTTTTAACTTTATGTTTAAAGTTCAATTTCAGTTTTTGTTTGGTTTCGTTCAGCTACAGTAAGACACAAGTAAACCTCATGTTATTACTTTATGAAAAGGTGGCTACGGCCACTGTTTACTGTGAAGAAACGGCAGTGCCAAGGAATTAAAAAAAAAAAAAAGTAAAAGAAATTAAAATAAAATGCGGCTAACCTTTAAAAATGTGCATTTGTAAAAAGCATACAATCCCAAAATCTGTGTTTTCAACCGTAACATCTGCATATTGTATCAACAGTTATATTATTTTTCCAATGTAACTATTTTAGATTAATTGAGTTAACATGCAAAACAGTACATAGTACAAATAATGGTAGTAGAAACAGACAAAGACAAGCTTACCATTAAACATTCTTTTGAAAATCCCCCCCCCCCCCCCCCCCCCCCCGTTCACAACGTATTGTAGAACATTGTAGTGTTGTAGAACATGTACTAATGTCTCTGCGGGTAGAATGGTCTTCACTCTGTTCTGACAGCTAAAACCCTGTTCTGCTTGTACACAAGATACAGATATCGTAATTGTTGCAAGTTTTGCGAAAGCAGGAAAGATGTCGGAATAGTTCTCAATAAAAACCCTACAGGCCTCATCCATGGTCTTAAAATCATGATTCTTGGCCGAGTGTCAACAGGTAAAATGCTCCGATACAGATTACTGAGTCGATACCAGGGACGTGCGCAGTGCTACATGGGATACTGAGACATCCGCTGCTTTTTTCTTTTTTTAAAAGAGAATGCAGGGAGCAGTGGAACCATTTTTACACGTTGCATTGCATAAAACTACTTTGTAAAATAAACATAATTATTGGATAGGGATTTAAAGGGGATCTGTTGTCTTTTATATCTGTGTTCTAGAAACACACTGCTGTTATTTTTTTGCATTTTATTAAAATGTCCTGCATATAGAACACAGAATTTTGCGCAAACGTGACCTCTGCAATGCGGTGTCAACTTTATGTACTATTTATTTTGGGAATAAACAAAACAAATGTTTAAACTTGAGCTGCTACCTAGCATCTATTGTTTATCTAATTGCCTTGGGTAAAGTCAGGCCTACACAATGTATTCTTTACTCCTGTGATATTTTGACGTTACTGTAACGTCTTGCAGTAAAACACAGGCAACATACAGTACTGTGCAAAAGTTTTAGGCAGGTGTGAAAAAATGCTGTAAAGTAAGAATGCTTTAAAAAATAGACATGTTAATAGTTTATATTTATCAATTAACAAAATGCAAAGTGAGTGAACAGAAGAAAAATCTACATCAAATCAATATTTGGTGTGACCACCCTTTACCTTCAAAACAGCATCAATTCTTCTAGGTACACTTGCACACAGTTTTTGAAGGAACTCGGCAGGTAGGTTGGCCCAAACATCTTGGAGAACTAACCACAGTTCTTCTGTGAATTTAGGCAGCCTCAGTTGCTTCTCTCTCTTCATGTAATCCCAGACAGACTCGATGATGTTGAGATCAGGGCTCTGTGGGGGCCATACCATCACTTCCAGGACTCCTTGTTCTTCTTTACACTGAAGATAGTTCTTAATGACTTTCGCTGTATGTTTGGGGTCATTGTCATGCTGCAGAATAAATTTAGGGCCAATCAGATGCCTCCCTGATGGTATTGCGTGATGGATAAGTATCTGCCTGTACTTCTCAGCATTGAGGAGACCATTAATTCTGACCAAATCCCCAACTCCATTTGCAGAAATGCAGCCCCAAACTTGCAAGGAACCTCCACCATGCTTCACTGTTGCCTGCAGACACTCATTCGTGTACTGCTCTCCAGCCCTTCGGCGAACAAACTGCCTTCTGCTACAGCCAAATATTTCAAATTTTGACTCATCAGTCCAGAGCACCTGCTGCCATTTTTCTGCACCCCAGTTCCTGTGTTTTCGTGCATAGTTGAGTCGCTTGGCCTTGTTTCCACGTCGGAGGTGTGGCTTTTTGGCCGCAAGTCTTCCATGAAGGCCACTTCTGACCAGACTTCTCCGGACAGTAGACGGGCGTACCAGGGTCCCACTGTTTTCTGCCAATTCTGAGCTGCTGGACATCTTCCGATTGCGAAAGGAAGTAAGCATGATGTGTCTTTCATCTGCTGCAGTAACTTTCCTTGGCTGACCACTGCGTCTACGGTCCTCAACGTTGCCCGTTTCTTTGTGCTTCTTCAAAAGAGCTTGGACAGCACATCTGGAAACCCCTGTCTGCCTTGAAATTTCTGCCTGGGAGAGACCTTGCTGATGCAGTATAACTACCTTGTGTCTTGTTGCTGTGCTCAGTCTTGCCATGGTGTATGACTTTTGAAAGTAAACTGTCTTCAGCAACCTCACCTTGTTAGCTGAGTTTGGCTGTTCCTCACCCAGTTTTATTCCTCCTACACAGCTGTTTCTGTTTCAGTTAATGATTGTGTTTCAACCTACATATTGAATTGATGATCATTAGCACCTGTTTGGTATAATTGTTTAATCATACACCTGACTATATGCCTACAAAATCCCTAACTTTGTGCAAGTATACCTAGAAGAATTGATGCTGTTTTGAAGGCAAAGGGTGGTCACACCAAATATGGATTTAATGTAGATTTTTCTTCTGTTCACTCACTTTGCATTTAGTTAATTGATAAAAATAATCTATTAACATGTCTATTTTTGAAAGCAGTCTTACTTTACAGCATTTTTTCACACCTGCCTAAAACTTTTGCACAGTACTGTACATGGGCCACAACACCCTACCCCTGCTGCTATGCTATCTCTGTCTGCGTTCTGAGCAATATAATGGCTTTTATTACTTTTCAAAAACAAACGACTATCCAAACGAATATTTAAATTATGAGCGAATATCTTAACATGAAAATCCTGTGTTTGTCCCAACACTAATAAAAATAAATCATGGGATGTGTCATAATAAAAAAGGAAATGTATACAGTTTCAACAAATAAATATGAATTTGAAGAGTAACTTGTTTTTAGGGCTGGTGTTAAAGTAATTTAATTGTCCAACAGCTTCCAGTCCCACCCTAGAGCCGATGCCTCTTAACTAGCATTATAATTCTAGGTTGCAGTGTTTTCTTTTTGTTTTTTTTAAAGCAATGAAGGCTTCTCGCTGCAGGGGTAGAACAAATCCATCGGCTCAAAGAGGTTAGCAGAGGTCAGCAACAGAGATACTGTATAAACTCAGCCTGGTTACTGGAGATTACAATGCCAGGCAGCTGCACATTCTGCAAAGGAGTTCAAAACTGACAGGTGCGTGATACACAGAGCGGGTGAGTTTTCTTCACATTGCATAGAAATGGCAATCACGCTTTGGCTGCCAAAGTGAGAGTCATGCGACTGCAGCATGTCAAGAAAGCAACACAGCAGACAGAAGCTCCTCCTTACAGAGCAGGCTACCCACTTGCAGCAATAGACACCATACATATTGTGAACAGTGCTTTGAATACTGATAGCAACTTCTAAGAATATGCACAATACTGGAATTTTAGAAAGTGCTTTACATTTGCACTGGATTGCACTGGCCCCTTCATGTTGATTTTGAAGGGAGTTAGCGCTGACAATGAAGAAAAAGTGTGTCAAAAGGTGCTAGCAAATCAGGAGCAACGTACACTCCCTTTGAGAAAACAATAGCCCAAGCGATTGCCTTTGATGAACAAAAAATCTGTTCTTTATATCCACAGCCCAACTTGTTAATGAAGAATTGAGAAACATTTATATTCAATCTTAGCATATGTGACTGCAGTGTTTTGTTATATTCATAAACAGGAATTATTTTTATACTTCTAATCTTTACATTAAAGAGCATTTAGAGTTATTTATGATTTATATGGGAACCGATTTGGAACGTGGCTTCTTTAACTTTAATTTTGTTGGAACATTTACAGACGTGCTCAAATTTGTTGGTACCCCTTCACAAAAAACGAAGAATGCACAATTTTCTCTGAAATAACTTGAAACTGACAAAAGTAATTGGCATCCACCATTGTTTATTCCATATTTAATAGAAATCAGACTTTGCTTTTGATTTTTTATTCAAACATAATATTGTAAATAAGAAAACAAATGAAAATGGCATGGACAAAAATGATGGGACCGCTAACCTAATATTTTGTTGCACAACCTTTAGAGACAAGCACTGCAATCAAACGTTTTCTGTAGCTCTCAATGAGACTTCTGCACCTGTTAACAGGTAGTTTGGCCCACTCTTCCTGAGCAAACTGCTCCAGCTGTCTCAGGTTTGATGGGTGCCTTCTCCAGACTGCAAGTTTCAGCTCTTTCCATAGATGTTCGATAGGATTCAGATCAGGACTCATAGAAGGCCACTTCAGGATAGTCCAATGTTTTGTTCTTAGCCATTCTTGGGTGCTTTTAGCTGTGTGTTTTGGGTCATTATCCTGTTGGAGGACCCATGACCTGCGACTGAGACAGAGCTTTCTGACGCTGGGCAGTACGTTTCGCTCCAGAATGCCTTGATAGTCTTGAGATTTCATTGTGCCCTGCACAGATTCAAGGCACCCTGTGCCAGGCGCAGCAAAGCAGCCCCAAAACATAACCGAACCTCCTCCATGTTTCACTGTAGGTATGGTGTTCTTTTCTTTGAAAGCTTCATTTTTTCATCTGTGAACATAGAGCTGATGTGACTTGCCAAAAAGCTCCAGTTTTGACTCATCTGTCCAAAGGACATTCTCCTAGAAGGATTGTGGCTTGTCAATATGCATTTTAGCAAATTCCAGTCTGGCTTTTTTATGTTTTTCTTTCAAAAGTGGAGTCCTCCTGGGTCTTCTTCCATGGAGCCCACTTTCGCTCAAAAAGCGACGGATGGTGCGATCAGAAACTGATGTACCTTCACCTTGGAGTTCAGCTTGTATCTCTTTGGCAGTTATCCTTGGTTCTTTTTCTACCATTCGCACTATCCTTCTGTTCAATCTGGGGTCGATTTTCCTCTTGCGGCCACGCCCAGGGAGGTTGCCTACAGTTCCATGGACCTTAAACTTCTTAATAATATTTGCAACTGTTGTCACTGGAACATCAAGCTGCTTGGAGATGGTCTTGTAGCCTTTACCTTTACCATGCTTGTCTATTATTTTCTTTCTGATCTCCCCCGACAACTCTCTCCTTTGCTTTCTCTGGTCCATGTTCAGTGTGGTGCACACAATGATACCAAACAGCACAGTGACTACTTTTCTCCATTTAAATAGGCTGAATGACTGATTACAAGATTGGAGACATGTGTGATACTAATTAAAGAAACTAATTAGTTTGAAATATCACTATAATCCAATTATTTATTATCTTTTCTAAGGGGTACCAACAAATGTGTCCAGGCCATTTTAGAATATCTTTGTAGAATAAGCAATAATTCATCTCTTTTCACAGCTTCTTTGCTTTATTCTATGACATACCAAAGGCATGCAAGTATACATGATAAAATAGCTTTTAATTTCATCACTTTTCAGGAGGAATGAAGCATTATTTCAATGAGCTGTAAGGGTACCAACAAATTTGAGCACGTTTGTATTTAATACATAGACCTCCACCACATACTTTATCATTTCTGTAGTAATTTAGTCCAACAGGTTTTATATTTTGATATTTACTTATTGTTTTGCTTGTCAGTCTTCTGAATAACAGCATTCATGTTTCAAACCGGCACACAAAGAAAAGGTGCATTTAAAAAACATTAAAATGATCTGGAATAAATTACCAAGCATGGGTATGAAATATGGGTTTTATATTACTTAAGAAAACAGTTTATTTTTTAGAAACTTTTAATATTTTAGATCAGCACTGAAGTGTATAAATAGTGCCCGTCCCTGGGGACTCTACCATGTTAGTTGATCGCGACTGAAGTTATGTGTCCCAAGCCAAAGGCAAGGGCACTAACGAAAGTTAAGGTCAGCTAAAACATGGCAGAGCTTTCATAGAGAGGGCACTATCGCCAGTAGAAAATGATTTTTCTATTTTCTTTTTTTAAAAAACATGACAGTTTAAAACCTACATTTACCTTGATATTATAACGATTCATCAGGTATTCTTCCACGACACGTTTTAGGAAAACTCTCACATACATAATTACAGAAAACAAATAACTATTAAACAAATAACTTCACTAGTCAGAGCAGCTTATAGTTTATCTGGACAGTGCCAGCTATCTGAATTGAGCAATAATTTAGGGCTACTGATTTTCTATTCTGGGGAATACATAGCATTTCAACATAAATATGACATTGATAGTTAAAATAAGTAAATAAATATTACCACAATTCTCTTTAATTAAAAGCCAAGATTTTCAATCAGATTTTTGTTGCTGTAATCGTAAGTAAAGCACCTGAAGACACTTCAAACCTGTCATTATGTTTATAGACATCACTTGGCTCATTGCTGGCATTAAAATAAGCAGGAAAACCTAAGAATTATATTACAACAGTTCAGAAAACCAAATGACCAGCACAGTGAGAATCAGATTCACAGTCTTCCACTAACACTGTAGTTCAGTCTACAAATAAAGGTGTTTTGAAAAGATCTGTTTAGCTTATTGCTGGTATTACAATAATAACAAATATGAAACAGTTTAGTAACAGTCCAGCAATGTCATGTGAGAGTAATCCTACGTACAGTACTTCAAATGAAGTTTACCATTTTACTGGCAAGACAATAACCAAGATAAAATATGAAACACTTTGAGAACAAAGGCGTGCTGACAGACTCTTTGCTCTACACAGGCTCTCTGCTGTGTATCACCCGACTGTAATTTAAATAGCACCCCAATCAAGGTAAACACATAATCCATCCTCCCAATTGTTTCTTATGCTAAATTTAACAAGAGGTGTGTCTCTGGACAGAATATATTTATGAAACAAATGGTGTGTCATGTAGTGACAGTGTCATTTACACAGTACAGCGATCAATTTCCTTAAGAAATAAGGACATTGCTACAAAAATAGCTTTCTGCTCATTTCTTCATCATCAGGTAATATCATTTAATTAAGAAAGTCATAGTTTAACATTGCTAATTATAACTATTAAAATGCAGGTAGAGTGGAAAGAAATAAACTAAACTAAACAATAATTAAATATGCAATTCATTTAGCTTACTTACTTCGGGAAGCCCTGCCTTGAGAGCAGTGCCTCAGGTCTAATATTTTTAGCAGAGAAGAATGTAGTGCTTTGTATTTATTGCTGTCTTTTCTGCTTTCTTGTTCTCTATGTGTGTACGACTGGAAATCTGATCTTAATGGTATTGACTCGTACATGATCAATCGAATGACAGCAACTATGGGTCTTTTTTATAGAATGTATGTTTGCATGTACATATACTGTGGTTTGCAGAAGTATTCACCCCCTGCAACATTTTCACATTTTGTTGGCACCTGAGTGTACTCCGCGATCCTTTCCAATTACATGTAGAATCTAACAAACTACTCCACATTGATAAAGTTAAAAAATGCATATAGAATATAAATAAGTAAGATTTACAGAGAAAAACAGATCAATCTCAGTTGCATAAGTATTTAACCCCTTTGCTACTGCAGCCCTAAATCAGCTCAGGTGCACATGATTTGTTTGAAAGGTCACAAAATTAGTGAAATGGTTTCAGCCTGTGTGTACTCAAAGTGGTTTAACTTGTAGATAATTTCCCTCAGGTATATAAAGGCTTTCAAGCTGCAACTCACATAGTGATCCAACAAAGCAACCATGAAGACCAAGGAGCTTTCGAAACAAGTCAGGGATAAAGTGGTAGATAGGCACAGAGCAGGAGAAGGGTACAAGAACATTTCAAAAGGTACAGATTATCCCTCTCAGCACAGTGAAGTCCATCATTACGAAGTGGAAGATGCATCATACCACCCAGACACTACCCAGATCAGGTCGCCCTCCCAAACTGTGCAGCCAGGCAAGCAGGAAACTGATTCGGGATGTCACTCTGAAGCCGACAATGACCTTGAGAGATCTGCAAAGTTCTGTGTCTGAGATGGGAGTCAGTGTTCACACATCAACAATAAGCTGGTCACTACACAACGCTGGCCTGTATGGACGGGTGGCAAGAAAGAAGCCACTACTCAAAAAGCCTCATCTGAAAGCATGTATGGAGTTTGTGAAAAAGCATGTAGATGATACTGCAGACGTTTGGTTTTGTGGTCAGACAAGACAAAATTGAACTTTTCGGTCTAAATTCCAAGCGTTGCGTCTGGCGCAAGCCCAACACTGCACATCACCCAGTCAAAACCATCCCAACTGTCAAGCATGGTGGTGGCAGCATCACGTTATGGGGATGCTTCTCTTCAGCAGGGACTGGGAAGCTTGTCAGGATAGAGGGGAGAATGGATGGTGCAAAGTACAGGCGAATCCTTGAGGAAAACCTGTTTGAGTCAGCCAAGACTGAAACTTGGGAGGAAATTCACATTTCAGCAGGACAATGACCCGAACCACAAAGCCAAAGCCACACTGGAGTGACTGAACAAGGAGAGAATTAATGTTCTTGACTGGCCCAGTCAAAGTCCTGACTTTAATCCAATCGAAAATTTATGTTCTAATTGTCAATAGAAGGTTTGTAACATAAAGGTGATGCTATATTTTCGTGGACTGAACCTAATGATAGAGTAAATGGGTTAAAACTGATTATTCTTAAAACTTATGTAATTCTAAGTTATGTTTCCCTATTAGAAATTAAAATTAGGGACGTTCGCATCTGTTTCATTTCCTAATCATTTTAAATGTGTTTAATCCTCCACATACTGAATTTTTGTAACCAATCAAAAAAGCTATCATAAGAAGCCATCCATTAAAGTGATGTTACTTTTTATACTACAACCACAAATGTGTAGGAGACAACAGGCCATATTTTCAAAGCGTTCACGTCAGGCTTTAATTAACTCCTATTTGTTTTGAAAGAGTTTAAACACCTGGTAATTTTACAAAACTAGAACCAAACTATTAAGTTATATACTTCAAGTTCTCGAACACTTTAAAGTTATTTTGTTTTTCATTTTATAATATTAACTTGATTTTTTCTTCTTCTTCTAAAAAATAGGGGTTAAATAATAGAGGAAACACTAGCACTGCACACATCCAACTGTATAAACACTATATGAAAAGAATATCTTTGATAGTAGCAAACATAAAAAGGGTTAAATGTTTAAACTCTAAGCTATTAACATTCCTACTTTCAATGTCATTCAGTGGTGTTGTGAAATAAATCCTAACATGTCCCGATTCCAAAAAGAAAAAAAGCTATGCCCTTTCGAAAAAAAGAGTTTAGAAAGAGTAATCCAAGATTAAAATCAACACTAGTCGTTTAAGAAATGTCAACAGATTGTAAGAAATGTAAGTCACTTTAAGATTGTCCAGACCAGCAGATAATCTTACAGATCTACAGGAGATTATTTTTCTTGTATCTGATAACCAAAGCATTCACGGTTTTACTGAAGAATTGCAGAACTCAGGCCATTGTTACAAAAGGTACCCACAGAACCAAGACTGCTTCGTAATAAACAAAATGTATAAAAAAAATTATAAAAAAAAACTTGTACAGTAGTCAAATTCACACAGTAGATCAATTTCCTGTCCTTAGATAAATACAACCACATCTCTAATACAATGCAGGTCTACGCAAGTTATTCTGAAGACTGAAAGTAAATAGATGATTCTAAGCATTGTTACTGGCTGGGAGGCAAATGGTGCAGCAAATACTATTCTATTGCATTGACCCTGAAATGTAAAATTTCACACAAGGGCTTTTGCCATGATTAGTGAAATTCACAAATGGTTATTAAAAGGCATACTGACATCTTTTTTTAATAATAGCACTGTTTAATATGACATACCGTTAAATTAATTCATATGAAATCGACTATTTTGTGTTATTATTTATTTTCATTTAATCATAGTGGTTAACTTTACATTTACATTTCTAAATGCCAAGAACTGCATTTTTTTTTCATGGTGCAAATATTAAAATAATTAATAATTTTGTGTTTGTGACTAATCGTGCATTTATTTTTATGTGCAATTATATTTGTCCAAAATATAACTGGTCACTATTCAGTGCTACCCCTACACGCATCAAGTACCCAGTGTTAAAGGCACAGTGAACCACACAGGTTTAAAAATACCTAACCCATTTAAAAAAAATGTTTACTTTGAAAGTCCATGTTGACAGTATTAGATTTATAGGTGTTTCTTCTTGTCAGTATACGGAAACATCACACATGTCAACAAAGGAAAATGGAGACCACACCATTCATACCGCCCTGCTACTATATTATTATTATTATTATTTATTTCTTAGCAGACGCCCTTATCCAGGGCGACTTATAGTTGTAAACGAAAATACATTTCAAGAATAGGTAGTACAATGAGGAGGAGGAGCAGCCAAAAAGCTTTATGGAGTTAAAACCAATGTAATTCAAACAAATTGGACAGTCAGGTAAAAAGCCAATTAGTAGCCAGTAGGATGTCATGGATGTAAAGCTTTGCCTGTTCTACTTCTTCGCTCCTACAATTTTACCTCTGAATTTATGCTTAGCTGCATGAAGTTACTGCATCAAACATTCCACTCAACAACAGATATAAATCAATGAAGAGGCTTATAAAACAGAAGTCCTGTATTTGTACCACGAGTTCAAAAAGCACTGCAATTCTGAAATGTGCAAAAAATGTTTCAAATGGCTGCAACTTTATGCATGTCACATTGTATACAAGACAAAGGACAGTCACTGTAAATGCCAGTACAATACTGCATCACACCCTAGGCTCTTATCAAATACAATTAATGTGCTAAAGTGCAAAATAAACATTTGGTTGCGGGGGGCCATACTGACCCCATCATTATTCTTTGTGTGCTGAACTATTAGGTGATTCAATCAAATTTAGATCCACCACTGTTAAGATCCTTACAAGAGCACCCCATTATGTTATAATGTAGTAAAGGGAGTTGTTACTTTTTTTATTATTTCAACTGACAAATGCAAGCCTCAAAACCATACAGTTTAAAAAATAAATAAATAAAAATAAGAGTTGAATCCGGACACTGAGCGACTGTTATTTATGCCTAGAATGTTTGGGAGAGAACGTGTCCACTGTCCATTTAATTGACCACAAAAAAAACTCCAATAACAGTTGGGAAATTTAAAAAACATCTGGGACAGTAAACAAAAAATAAACTGCATCACTGCTCCATAGCATGGAAAATGCCTTGACTGTTTAGTCCCAAAGTTAAAAAGCGAAGCCAGCGTTGTTGACATGCGTGGATTACCGGAGTTGTTATTTTCCTCTGCATTTCTGCTGATTGGAAACTATTCCCAAAAGACACTGAGCGCCCATATGCCCATATTTTCCTCAGCACAGGCAAACTTTCTCTTTTCGCCTCTACAGAATGGTATATAATTATTTTGGTCATTTATTTAGGTTTAGCAAATTAAGTTGATAGGATGTGCTTGATTTTGTGCCTGCCTTTCTCCTGCCTTAACAACGGTTTAGAAAATAGTGTATGCCAAGTATGTTAGTAACGTGGTCTTGGAATCTAAATGCTATATTCAATCTTGTATACAGTGCATTTTTAAACATACGCTGGCGTGTGTTAGTTAAGTTTATTAGTGTTGGCTAGAGCTGAATCGTGGTGAACCCTTTTTAGACTGCACTTGCAGATCTTTTGATCCAACCCTTTTACTATTCACTGAACTTTTGCCTGACCTAATCACCAAGTTACTGGATTCTCAGATGATGCACTATCCTTGCACTACTACAATCCTAAATTGTTGCATCCTATTGTATTTTAGTGGTATTCTTTGCACTTACTGCATTTAAATATTCATCTTGCATTGTAACCCTGTACAGTACTGCCCTGTAACACCTCCAAGTCACCTTGGAGAAAGCTGTCTGCCAAATATATAAATAATAATATTTTTTGGCCACCAGCCGCCACTGATTGATTGAGAAATTGTATGTGTGTATATTATATATATATATATATATATATATATATATATATATATATATATAAATACACAGTACTGTGCAAAAGTTTTAGGCAGGTGTGAAAATGCTGTAAAGTAAGAATGCTTTCAAAAATAGACATGTTAATAGTTTATATTTATCAATTAACTAAATACAAAGTGAGTAAACAGAAGAAAAATCTACATCAAATCCATATTTGGTGTGACCACCCTTTGCCTTCAAAACAGCATCAATTCTTCTAGGTATACTTGCACAAAGTCAGGGATTTTGTAGGCATATAGTCAGGTGGATGATTAAACAATTATACCAAACAGGTGCTAATGATCATCAATTCAATATGTAGGTTGAAACACAATCATTAACTGAATCAGAAACAGCTGTGTAGGAGGAATAAAACTGGGTGAGGAACAGCCAAACTCAGCTAACAAGGTGAGGTTGCTGAAGACAGTTTACTGTCAAAAGTCATACACCATGGCAAGACTGAGCACAGCAACAAGACACAAGGTAGTTATACTGCATCAGCAAGGTCTCTCCCAGGTAGAAATTTCAAGGCAGACAGGGGTTTCCAGATGTGCTGTCCAAGCTCTTTTGAAGAAGCACAAAGAAACGGGCAACGTTGAGGACCGTAGACGCAGTGGTCGGCCAAGGAAACTTACTGCAGCAGATGAAAGACACATCATGCTTACTTCCCTTCGCAATCGGAAGATGTCCAGCAGTGCCATCAGCTCAGAATTGGCAGAAAACAGTGGGACCCTGGTACACCCATCTACTGTCCGGAGAAGTCTGGTCAGAAGTGGCCTTCATGGAAGACTTGCGGCCAAAAAGCCACACCTCCGACGTGGAAACAAGGCCAAGCAACTCAACTATGCACGAAAACACAGGAACTGGGGTGCAGAAAAATGGCAGCAGGTGCTCTGGACTGATGAGTCAAAATTTGAAATATTTGGCTGTAGCAGGAGGCAGTTTGTTCGCCGAAGGGCTGGAGAGCACTACACGAATGAGTGTCTGCAGGCAACAGTGAAGCATGGTGGAGGTTCCTTGCAAGTTTGGGGCTGCATTTCTGCAAATGGAGTTGGGGGATTTGGTCAGAATTAATGGTCTCCTCAATGCTGATAAGTACAGGCAGATACTTATCCATCATGCAATACCATCAGGGAGGCATCTGATTGGTCTCAAATTTATTCTGCAGCATGACAACGACCCCAAACATACAGCGAAAGTCATTAAGAACTATCTTCAGCGTAAAGAAGAACAAGGAGTCCTGGAAGTGATGGTATGGACCCCACAGAGCCCTGATCTCAACATCATCGAGTCTGTCTGGGATTACATGAAGAGAGAGAAGCAACTGAGGCTGCCTAAATCCACAGAAGAACTGTGGTTAGTTCTCCAAGATGTTTGGGCCAACCTACCTGCCGAGTTCCTTCAAAAACTGTGTGCAAGTGTACCTAGAAGAATTGATGCTGTTTTGAAGGCAAAGGGTGGTCACACCAAATATTGATTTGATCTAGATTTTTCTTCTGTTCACTCACTTTGCATTTTGTTAATTGATAAATATAAACTATTAACATGTCTATTTTTGAAAGCATTCTTACTTTACAGCATTTTTTCACACCTGCCTAAAACTTTTGCACAGTACTGTATGTATGTATATGTGTATATATAAGAGAGAGAGAGGATAGGTTTATAATATATGCAAATAATAAAATGATAGTACACAGCGCTTTATTATGGAATGTTTTATTATTATTATCATTATTATTATTATAATTATTATTATTATTATTATTATTATTATTTATTTGTGTAACGCTATCTCGTTTGTTTTCTTTCCCGTAGTTTTTTCATTACATTTTTTGTTGGCCAAATGAGGCAGACTGTAGGCTGCTTGCAGTGCTTTAACACATCCTAAAAAGTTAGTGGAAACCCAGTTTTAAAAAGCTGTACGATATGAGCAGTCGCGCCAGGTCAAATCTCAACTCAAACAGAAATATTTAAATACCGTCCCGTAGTTTAATTAGGTTATTTACATTTGGAAGGAGAGTTTCTCAGGCTAGAATAAAACATGGAAACACTCACAACCCGAAAGTACTACCAAATAGAGTGAGAAAAAGGCGAGACATTTTTTCTTTTTCCACGGAAACTGACCCAAATGGATGAGATTACATCGTGCCTTGCCAGCAATTTGTCATGTTTACACTATCCATAATGTAGCGTCCCATGTGGATTAATTTCTCCAGCAATAAAAGTACAGATTAACAATCACAATTTACAATAGTAAAAAATAAGTAAAACAAACAACTAAGTAACACGTCATCCTATTCATAATACGGGGACAAATGTTCAGGAAAATAAACACTGGCCAGCGACTGAACAACAGGGTAATACTTGAAATAGTTAAAATACAAAATACAACATGATGATACATGTTTTTACATTAAATCATAAGCAAGTTTACCTGTCGGGTTTGTCGAAATCTGCCACACCGACTACAAAATATACAGCGGACAATAAGAATATTCATATTGTATAATCTACCATCATTTGAGATCGGTGTTAAGCTTTTAACCTATTCATAAAAATGCTTAATACAAGAGGTTTCTGTCAATGACATAAAATACTTTGAAATCATAGGGTTGGAAAGAAAGAAAAAAAAGCACCCCAATCCCCAGCGCCGTTTCAGTTCCTCTTAAGATGGTACGTGGCTGCTTAGCAAAATTGTTCTACACATATATTGGTATCTTATTTGACAAACTACAGTAATAATAATAATTAAAAAAAAAAAAAAAAACATTCATATTGATAATAGAACAAAGATTTGGTTCGTTAAAAACTAGATGTACATTCCCATTTCTGACAGCTCTGAGCTCAGTTTCTTCTATGGAATACATTATCGTTACCAAAATTAAATCTTACCTTTCTGTTCATCGCTGTTCCCGAATAAAAGTAATATGCGATGCCGAGGACCCACAGCACGGCAAAACACAATAATACCCTTGATTTCCTTCGCATTGCTGTGGGATGGATGGGTAGATATATTTGACAGATTTTCTACCTTTGATAAGACCACTGCGAAATCCTAGATGACGCTCCGTGTTCAGCTGTGTTCTAGTGAAAGCAGAAAGAGAGCAGGAAACAGCCAGCATCACCGGGTTAAAGGGGAAAAGTCAAGCAGCTCGATAATCCAATCACACTATGCAAAGACACCGACGAGAAAGAGAGGAGGGGGGGGGAGGGGGTGTGTGTAGCAGTGACCAAACCACAGACTCGTAACTGCAGTGTCAGTGTTAATTGTGACGCGCTTTGAATGAATACGTTTGTAGCGAGGTCTAACGATCTGTAACTGTACACTTGCAGCGGCCTCGTTGATGTAATTTTTGTAGCCTAAATAAAATTAATTGAATTTAGTGTTTACATTATAACATTAAATGCACGATGCCACACAATGCATTGTGTGGCATCGTGCCCCCACCCCCCGTATGACGTGTATTTTCGGTAACTGCGCCTGCACAGAACTTGAAGACAGAGCGGAAGATCAGGGGAGGCAGTATTGTACAGTGTTTCTCGGGAAAATTAATAGACTGATCTTTAGATCTGTGCTGCTTTTGGATTTTTTAAATGTACGTTGAGTTGGAAGGGTATTTTTCTTTAATAAATAAATAAATAAAAACGGACTACCTCTAATATTCTCCGAGAGACCTTTTCTCTATCCTCCGTGTCGAGTTACACACACCTTGCATTAGGGCTTCTGGTTTTCGCCTGTCTTTTACGAATTAATTTCACAATTAACATATCTCTCAGTAATTCAGAAACCAAAACATATTAAACACTGCTCATAGTTATTTTAAAAGGAAAGTAGTTAAACACGACGAAAACACAGAATACCAGACGTCCTCAATGTATACTGAGTATCAAAAGAAACGTATCTCTTAAATTTGGATACAATTCACTAGATGTGATCGAAAAATGACAGACTGTTTTAGAGAAGGTGCAGTGACTTTTTATTGTGCTGATTAACAATTGACATCATGAAGATGCTGCAAAATGACCTGTCGATCTTGGGCAGGTGTTGTGACCTGTCACTGACAGAGTGTGTCTGGTTATACCGTCTCGCCAGGTTTGAAATTGCTGTGAGCAACCAAGACGGGGAGCCACAGTACGCTGCCCTAGTCCAGCCTCCAACATGCCGATTGCACGAATGCGCTGCTCTCTTGACAGACGCGGCATATTATTATTATTATTTTTTTTTAATGATTTTCTTTATTGCTGTTATTCAAGCTTGCAATTCAACAGCTGAAATCACTCCATATCGAGTGTCCAATCAACTGTCTCACTAATTAGGTGATTACGTGCATATGCTTCAGTCATAATCACTCAAGCGTGTCATGGTCAAGAATAAATTATCGAGTGGTTAAAAAGAAACCAAAAACATTTTGTCAATGTCCATCCTTTATATACCTTTTTTTAAAATAAGTGTGTTATAATACTGATAAGTTTATTTTGATGCTCGGTATATATTATTCAGTGCTAACTTGCAGTTTGAAGCCTATTTTGAAGATTACATTTTGAAATGAAAACACAGATTTTGAAGCGTTTTGATAGTTAAAATTAAATCAAAGTAGCTATTTTAGAGGTATAAAACTAACTTGGCTTCATAAAGGTAGGTTCCCTTTCAATTCAAAGATGACCGCCAATGATACTTTTGGGATATGCCTTCTTGTCAGTCCACGGAGTGACGTCCTCAGTCCCACCTTACCGAGGTAATAAATAGTCACTGCGCGGACACATCGGTCTCTTTTGCCTTTCACAGACAGGTAGGCAATGTGGGTGAGTACTACTCAAACTCTTTTCCAGTTGTGATTGACTCTTTAGAGCTGCTTTGAGTTTTTGTGAGTTCCCTTGCAATTAATTGCTAGAAGTAGGCTTGCCACTTCACCAGAATCAGAAACTGCTACTGAAAGCTGTAAAAAAATAAAAATAAAAAAAGAGAGAAGGGAGAATACGACCCTCCAGTGAGTCCAGCCTTGCTCTGCAGCCGCTGTTGACTCGAGGGCTCTGGGCGACCTCAGTACACCCACTCGGTGTGTGTAGCCTAGCGCCCCTACAGGTCACCGATTAATATTGATTTTACTGTTACAGTAAAAAAAAAAAAAACTCCAGTTTGCTGTCGAGTGACTGTTTTTTACTGCATTGCAGTTTAAAAATAAATAAATAAACGACAACCATACACTTCCTCCTTTGGGCCTTAGCCTTAGTGTTGAGCTGTCTGCGCGCATCACCACTCACCCATAAAGCAGTGTGTTTTCTTTTCTTCTGTCTGTTTTTCCCCCTTCTCCAGGTCCGTGACTGTACTACCCCGCTGTAAGCTACACGCTGCATTGATTGCATGCTCCGGACGCCATCTTGGGTGCTCCACTCCACTGCAAGCTTCACACTGCACTGGTCGTGTGACCGCACTACAATTGTCTAAAGGCTCCACACCGTTGCAAGCTACGCGCTGTCCCTGGTTGTGTTACTGCAACCAGCCCAGACAAAGACACACAGCCCAGTACCTTGGTGCTTTGTCCTTGATACTTGGTGCTCTCGGTGCTTCAGAGCCTCAGTGTCTCGGCGCCCTCAGTGCACCAAAGCCTCGACGCCTCGGTGCCCTCGGTGTTCAAGTGCTTCCCGACATCGGTGGCTTCATGCTCTGGTGCTCTATAGCCTCGGTGCCTCATTGCTTTGGCATCCGCGGTGCCTCGAGAGCTACACGCCTCGGCACTTAGATGCCTCAAGGCTTTTTGAGCTTGTGCGGCGGCACTTTTGGTGACACACTGTCCCAGAGCCTCGGTACCCTGGTGCTTCAACGCCCATGATGCCTCGAGGATTCCTCATCTAGGTGCTTCGACGCCCTCAATGCTTTAAACTCTGCGCATTGTGCCCTGAGTGGCCCCTGCGCTCCATAGCCTCGGTATGTCGAAGCTCTCGGGCCCCTCGTGGTCCATAGCCTCGGTGCCTCGAATTTGCCGACTCTGCTTCGATGCTTCACCCAGATCCCCTCTGGGTTTTTTCAGTGCCTCGGTGTTACACAGCCTCGACGCCTTGGTGCTTTGGCTCCGTCGATGCTCCAGAGCCACCGCAATCGCTCTAGATCTCCCTCGAGGGGAGGAAAAAGAGCTAAAAATGCAGACCAGGCGAGGGATATTGCCGAGTTTTCAGACCAGTGCAGACTTCGACCCCCCAGCCTTTTCTGGCGTTCCCAGACTTGCTGGAGGAGGTAAAATCCTCTTGGCAACACCCGGCTTTAGCGCCCAATGTGTTCAAGAGCGCAGCCGCACTTGTCTCCATGAAGGGAGCAGAGGCAGTAGGGGTTTGCACAGTTCCCTCCGGTGGACTCCACTATAGCGGCCCTAGTGCGAGCCCCCCTTGTGGGAGGTCTATCTAAGGATCCTGTATGCCCAAACGGCCAATGCAGGATCATGGAAGCCCACCTGAAAAAGACCTATGCCGCTTAAGCACGGGTGACACACCTTCAAACACAGGAGGCCTCTTGACTGCCTACCTGGATGACATGTTGCGTTCTGTTACCCTTCCCGAGCCGCTTGCTTCAGAGCTATGGGCAGTTTCGGGCACCTTATTGCAGATATCAGGCTTCTAAGGGTAGAAGCCTGACGGGCTTGGTGGTGGCATGCAGACAGCTTTGGCTGTCTCAGACGAGGGTCCCAGATGCGGACAAGTCAGCATTACTAGATGCGCCTATCTCCGTTGGCCACACCTTTGGACCAGCGACAGAGGAAATCTTACAACGCTCTCATAGAATGAGAAGCGTCCCAGCAGGTGGCTGCGATGCTCCCCTCCCATGCCTCGGCACAGGGAAAGGGAAGGTGATGGCGTCCGGCAGTTACCATGGTAACCCGGACTATCCCGATCCCTGTGGCACAACGGGACAACCTGAGGCACCGCCTCCAGGCCTCTGCAGCAGCGAACACAAGGGGCCATCAGCAAGAACGGGGATACATTGGATGTGGGGCACCAGTGCACAAGCGCCCAGGTAGACAGTTCCAGAAGAACCACCACTGGCAGCCTCTGCCACAGCCTCAGCAGCCCCAGCAGAAGCCCTGAAGGCTTGCGGCCTTAGACCCACCCATTCGCACAACACCATCTGCACTACTGCGCAGTTGCACCTCAGACTCCTGGGTGCTTGCCCCCGTACACACTGGCTATGCACTGCAATTCCACTCGAGACCTCCTCCCTTTCGAGGGATCATGGTCACATCCGTGAACGGCCCTCTCCAGGTCTTGGCCCTCAAACAAGAGGTAGAAACACTACTTCAAAAAACAAGCCATCCGTCTCGTAGAACACACCTCTCTAATAGAGGGGTTCTACTCAAGGTATTTCTTGGTGTCAAAAAAGGATGACGGCCTTCGCCCCATCCTAGACCTGAGACACCTCAACGGGTTCTTGAGGGAGAGGAGGTTCCAGATGGTCACACATCGCCACATCCTCCAGTCTGTCAGGCCGGTGACTGGTTTACAACAGTGAACCTGAAGGACACGTATTTTCACGTTCCTATCGGTCCAGTGCACAGGAAATATCTCCGCTTCGCCTTTCAGGGAGTGTCTTCGAGTTCTCCATGCTGCCATTCGGCCTCTCCTTAGCCCTCCACACATTTTCAAAGTGCATGGATGCCATCCTAGCGGCTGTAAGGGATCAGGGTGATGAATTACCTGGACGACTGGCTGATTTGTTCCCAGTCCCAGGAAGGATAAGTGGCCCACACAGCGATTGTGACGGAACATCACTGGGTCACCCTCAACGATGCAAAAAGCCAATTAACACCGGTGCAGAGTACGGTCTATTTGGGTCTCCGGCTAGATTCCCTTACAATGCGAGCCTACCTGTCGGATGACAGGCTAACTGTTATTTGCAACTGCCTGGCCCTGTTTCAACCAGGGTCCACAGTGCAATTAGCGTTGTGCCAGAAACTACTGGGTTTGATGGCCGCAGTGTCCTCAGTCATTCAACTGGCGTTACTTCACTTCAAGCGTGGCTCAATGCCTTTCGGCTACACACCAAAAGCGACAGTGTCTCATCTGTGCTGGAAAATGCTACACTGGATGGGAGTCATTTACAACTGTCAAGTGGTGCCGACAGATGCATCCAACTCAGGTTGGGGGGCAGTCTAGGCATGCAGAGGAGTCCGTGGATCCTGGTCGGGTGGCTGGGCATCCCTGCACATAAATGCGCTAGAACTGAGAGCAGTCCACTTCACGCTGCAAAATGTTCTCCCTGTGCTCTGCAACAAACATGTCCTTGTCCGCACGGACAACATGTCAGTAGTTGCGTACATGAACCAGCAAGGATGGCTTCGGTCCCTGGGGTTACACTGCATAGCCTTTCGGCTGCTGATTTGGGCACAGAGGCACCTCCTGTCTCTCCGGGCTGTGGTTACCGGAGTGGTAAACTGGGTGGCGGACCTCCTCTCCAGGGAGGATCCTCACCCATCAGAATGGCGACTGCACCCTCAGGTGGTGCAGTGCATTCGGGAACGCTTCGGGGAAGCCCAGGTCGACCTCTTTGCCATGGCAGAGATGACCCATTGCCCCCTGTGGTTCTCCCACCACAGCTGTGGAAGTTCACTAGGCATTGACGCCTTAGTGCATGAATGGCCCAAAGCGTCTTTATATGCTTTCCTGCCTATACCACTGCTTCCCTCCTTCCTCGAAGGTCAGGAGAGAGGAAGCGACAGTTCTCCTGGTGCATATCATGACATCACCACGAGTCCAAGACCATGCAGACATCACCGCACCGGCCATTACAGCAACTTCCCATAACAGCGCTACGACATTACCGCAACAGACATTACAGCACCGACCATTACAGCAACTGCTCATAACAGCGCTACGACATCACCACTCAGAACTACAATTCAATTCCCAGAAGACTCTGCGAAGTTCACAAATGCGTCATTTACCAGGAACCCCCCTTACCCCCCTCAGTATGCAACTTTTAATGTCACCTAGCAGTGTCAGTGAGATGAAATATAATGAATCTTGGTTGTAAATCTCCCTCCCGACCTGTGAGGGCGCTAAGCAGCGAGGACAGAGTTCTTTGGATGGGCTGGCCTAACAGTTCTTTCCCCGGGTCGGGAAGTCGGTCATTCTGGAAGAAGGCGAGACTCCGTTGCAAGAACGTATTGACCCGGAAGGGAAACAATGTAGCAGCCACAGATTGTAAAGGCAGCTGCATTCGTTTACCAAAGGGTCATGCGTGACTTAATATAAGGGGGACAGAGAATCGTAATCTGTTCCTTCGCTTTGGTCACGAAATATAACCCGAAAGGACCCTTGCAGTAATTGTGAAATATTGTGAGTGTTTGTTTGTCTTGTCTATAATTGTTACTTGTGTTTTCAAAGACTGCTAACACGCTCCAGAGCTGTCGCCAAGGACCAGCAGAAAACCTGGAACAGCACTGCACTATTGTCACTCATTAAACTGTATCACCCACCACGAGCACTACAGCACACACCCAGGACTGGTGACTGTGTTTGTATATTGTGGGACTGCAACCTGTTATTATTTAACCCTGTGCATTACACATTGCTGTGTATTGCCGGGGATCATTATTTTGGTCCTGTAAGCTGCTAGAGAATAGATTTATATTGTGTGTGTGTGCGTATACAGTGGTCGTCCAAAGTTTACAAACCCTCATTTATGAAAGTGTAACACCCTAAAATTAATGTTGAATACATGTATATGGTACATTCCTATAAACACCCCTATTTATTTATGGTAAATATATGTAGATGGTACATTTCTAAAATCCCCCTATTCTTCTGTTTTCTAATATAAAAAAAAGTTCAGCTTGTTACAGTTACATACTGCTTTGTTTGTGTTGTGCTCTTGTAGCCCTGAATAAATATATTTTCAAAGAAACAAAAAATCACCATTTAATGTGTGCAACAGAAGCATACATTGGGATACCTTTGATAAACAACTGTGGATATCGGCCAATTATAATATACGCTGAGACCTTGAGGGTGGAAGACTCACTCAAATAAAGTTATGAATGCACATAAATAATAATAATAATAATAATAATAATAATAATAATAATAATAAAAGCTTCTGCTCAGAACTCAGATACAGGGGGATGGGGAAGAGCTCCAAGTCTCACGCTGTCACTGGAAGAATTGGATCAAGCTTGCACCTTTGACAATTCAAAAATATTAGCGATGTAAATATCTCTGTGATGTATTTGTATTTTAATAGACCCTTTTATTAGATATAATGTACAGACCCTGATTAGCAGTAGTACTAGAAATAATAATAATAATAAAAACTACGTGCCAAGCAAGTACATAAAGAGGAATTATCTGACAACATTCTCATTTCAAACAACAAAAGCGAACTCGCTCTGGATAAAAGCGTCATGCTAGAAATAAAACAGTGGGTTCAGTAGGGATACAACAGGGCAGAGAAGCAAGGGCAACTATATAAAGTTAAACTCTTTATTTAAAAAACAAATCTGTACAAAACATACATTTTAAAAAAAATCCAAACTCGTCATGTCCTTGTATCGGTCCCCAAATCCCTGTGGAGGAGTAATCATATACAAAAATATTGCAGCGATATAGGTTAACTAGAGCTACAATACATATCAAAACATGTGCTGAATATCCTTCTGCAACAAGTGAAAAACAACAAAAAAAAATTGATATGCAGCCCAACTACATAAACCAAGCTCATGCATGGAGGTTTTACTGATCGTATTTATCAGTCTGTATGGGAAAAGTGAAGAAAATATATATTGGTGAACCCCGCTCTGACTGCGTTGTGTGTCCGAGTTCCCGGTGACACTTTTGTGAACTTTGCAGCGCTGTTATGGGCAGGCGCTGTAATGGTTGGCGCTGTAATGTCCATTGCCGTGATGTCAGCGCGGTTTTGGGCTCGCTGTTGTCTCACGTAACCCTCCTGGTGGCCCAGGAGAACCTGGTTTTCGAACCTCTGCCAGCTGCTGCAGGGCCAGCCCTGGGAGATCCCGCTCAGTCAAGCGAAAGGCACCCTCTGGCACCCAGAACCAGGCAGGCTCCAACTGTGGGTCTGGCCCCTGAACGGGACCGTCTGTCCGCCCTAGGGCTCTCAGACGCAGTAGAAAGTACACTGCTGAACGCTAGTGCTTCTTCCACAAGAGCGTTGTACAACTATAAATGGAAATATTTTCAAAACTGGTGCATGGCCGGAGGCCATAATCCCGTGTCTTGCCCTATAGCAATTATTTTACAGTTTCTGAAAGATCTACTAGAGGCGGGTAAATCTCCCTCTACGTTGAAAGTGTACCTAGCAGCCATATCTGCTTGCCATGTTCCCATCGACTCAGTATCCCTGGGCACTCATATACTGGCGACCCGTTTTCTGTTGGGTGCTCAGCGGTTACGTCCTCCTATAAAGGACATGGATATCATAGAGCTGAAATATCTCTCTATGAAGACAGCCTTTCTGTTAGCGATCACCTCCACTAAGCAGGTCAGTGAGCTACAGGCACTGTCCGTGCACAGTTCCTGTATGCGCATTTAGGATGATGGAAACAGGATATTGTTGCGCACGAACCTGCTTTCCTCCCTAAGGTGAGGGAGCGTTTCACCTGAATCAATCAGTGGAACTAGAGGCTTTCCATCCACCTCCCATTGCGGAGGAGTCGGATAGGAGATTAAATTCCCTCTGCCCGGTTCGGCATTGAGATGCTATGTGCATAGAATGAGAGCGCTGCGTCAGTCTGACCAGCTCTTTGTTTGTCATGGTGAACAGACCCGAGGACAAGCCCTCTCTAAGCAGCGACTGTCCCATTGGATTGTGGACATGGTTTAGACTGCGTATACTAATGCCGGCCCACCCCTCCCTGGGATGGTGGCCGCTCACTCAACCTGAGGTGTGGCTACGTCATGGGCCGCCTTCAGAGGTGCCTCGTTGACCGATATACAGTGCCTTGCAAAAGTATTCAGAACCCTGACCAATTCTCTCATATTACTGAATTACAAATGGTACATTGAAATTTCATTCTGTTTGATATTTTATTTTAAAACACTGAAACTCAAAATCAATTATTGTAAGGTGACATTGGTTTTATGCTGGGAAATATTTTTAAGAAAAATAAAAAACTGAAATATCTTGCTTGCATAAGTATTCAACCCCTGTGCTGTGGAAGCTCCCAGTTTACACCAATGAAAGAAATTGCCCTAACGAGGACACAATTACCTTACCATTGACCTCCACATGTGAACCATTAAAGTTGCTGTCACATTTTCTGGATAAAAACCCCACTGTTGAAGGATCATTGGTCAGGCTGTGAATCTGAAGGAAAATGAAGACCAAAGAGCATTCTACAGAAGTTAGAGATAAAGTAATACAAATGCATAGATTAGGGAAAGGGTATAAAATAATATCCAAGTGTTTGGATATCCCAGTGAGCACAGTTGGATCAATAATCAGGAAGTGGAAGCTGCATCACACCACCCAGGCACTGCCAAGAAAAGGCCGTCCCTCAAAACTCAGTGCTCAAACAAGAAGGAGACTTGTGAGAGAAGCAACAGAGATGCCAACAATCACTTTGAAGGAGCTACAGAGTTCAGTGGCTGGGAGAGTGGAGTAATGGTGCACCAGTCAACCATATCAAGAGCTCTGCATAACACTGGCCTGTATGGGAGGGTGGCAAGAAAGAAGCCGTTACTCAAAAAGTACCATCTGAAAGCACGTCTGGAGTTTGCCAGAAAGCATGAGAGTGACCCAGCTGCGATGTGGGAAAAGGTTTTGTGGTCAGATGAGACCAAGATAGAGCTTTTTGGCCAAAACTCAAAGCACTATGTGTGGCGCAAACCTAACACTGCCCATGCCTCCAGACACACCATCCCTACAGTGAAGTATGGTGGTGGCAGCATCATGCTGTGGGGATGCTTCTCATCAGCAGGGACTGGGCATCTTGTTAAAATTGAAGGAAGAATGGATGGAGCAAAATACAGGGAAATGCTGCAAGAGAACCTGCTTCAGTCCGCTAAAAAACTGAAGCTTGGGAGGAAATTCACCTTTCAGCAGGACAATGATCCCAAGCACAAGGCCAAAGCAACATTGGAGTGGCTCAAGAACAAAAAATGTCCTACAGTGGCCCAGTCAAAGTCCTGATCTCAATCCCTTTGAGAATCTGTGGCACTATTTGAAAATTGCAGTCCACAAGCGTCGTCCAACCAACCTGAACAACCTGGAGCAAATCTGCCAAGAAGAATGGGCCAAAATCACTCCGACACTGTGTGCAAAGCTGGTACATACTTACCCCAAAAGACTTAAAGCTGTTACTGCAGCGAAAGGTGGCTCTACCAAATATTAATGTGTGGGGGTTGAATACTAATGCAAGCAAGATATTTCAGTTTTTTATTTTTCTTAAAAATATTTCCCATCATAAAACCAATGTCACCTTACAATAATTGATTTTGAGTTTCAGTGTTTTAAAATAAAATATCAAACAGAATGAAATTTCAATGTACCATTTGTAATTCAGTAATATGAGAGAATTGGTCAGGGGTCTGAATACTTTTGCAAGGCACTGTATGTACTGCGGCTAGCTGGACTACCCCACACACATTCACCAGGTTTTACCGACTTAATGTCGTAGATCCCTCAACCTCTCTAAATCTGACCTCCTTTTCTTTCCCTCCTCCTCCCCCTCCTCTGATCTCTCTATCGCTGTTCCTCTGGAATCTACCACACTCTCTCCCTCTTCCTCCGCTAAGAACCTCGGAGTCACCCTGGACCCCTGCCTCTCTTATTCCCAGCACATCTCCACTCTGGCACGCACTTGCCGATTCTTCCTGAGCAACATCTGAAGAATCCGACCCTTCCTCACCAACTACGCTACCCAGCTCCTGGTCCAGGCCTTGGTACTCTCCCGCCTAGACTACTGCAACTCCCTCCTGGCTGGCCTCCCTGCGTCCGCCACCCGTCCGCTCCAGCTCATCCAGAACTCCGCTGCCCGCCTGGTGTTCTCTCTGCCTCGCTTCTCCCACGCAACTCCATTACTCCGCTCACTCCACTGGCTCCCGATCACCGCTCGCATCCAGTTCAAGACTCTTGTACTAGCCTACAGATGCCTTGACCAGACTGCACCCAGCTACCTCCAGACCCTCATCTCTCCCTACACCCCCACTCGACCTCTCCGCTCCGCCTGCACTAGAAGACTGGCTCTACCTCCCCTATGCTCCCCTGCCTCCAGAGCCCGCTCCCACTCCACCCTTGCTCCGCAGTGGTGGAATGACCTTCCTACAGAAGTCAGGACTGCCCAGTCCCTGACCACATTCCGGCGCCTCCTTAAGACTCACCTCTTCAAACAGCACCTGTAGAACTCCTCTGTTTTATCCTGGGACACTATCACCCTTCCTTAAATGCGCTTTATTTGCTCTTATCTGCCCCCTATTTTACTGCATTTAACCCTGTACTTCAGAATACTGTAATCTGCCAAGTGTTTAATCTGTAGTATTTTGTATTTAATCATATCCTGATGTAACTATCACTGTTATCTGCTGTATTATTGAATTGTATTTTGTCACACTTGTACTTGAACAAAAGTCATTGTATTTATCTTGCTTTTATTGTATTACTTGTATTGTAACACTTGAAATGTATTTGCTTACGATTGTAAATCGCCCTGGATAAGGGCGTCTGCTAAGAAATAAATAATAATAACAATAATAATAATAATATGCCTTTAATAGGCACCAGGGTCCTTGAGGTTGCACGCTCAGACCACCAATACTAGATGGCGGTAGTGAGATGACCCTCAGATGCTTTCCTCTCATTCTCCCTCACGACGGCTCTGGTATACTTTCCCAAAAGTATAATTGGCGGTCATCTTCTAATTGAAAGGGAACGAACGATAGGTTACGGATGTAACCCTGGTTCCCTGAAAGAGAAGATGACCGCCAACCTTGTGAGGTTGCATCACTCGCTTTCGCGGGTTCAATGCAAAAGAGCCTATCGGCAGCTTTGATATAAAATGCTCCGCGAATACCTGAAAAGCAGGCATATCCTAAAAGTATCATTGGTGGTCATCTTCTCTTTCAGGGAATCGTTTATGATGCATATCTCGACTTATGCTGGCACCATCATATGGGGAGGCAGTATTGGATGGGTTTATTCTTTCTTATAATGCCTCCGGGAAGCACTATCATACGGGGAGGCAGTATCGGTTACGACACCTGTCGTATTTATTTGAATCATAAAAAAACAGTTTTCATCTGTGAGGTCCTTTCATTGTTGCCACTACAAAAAATTCCTGACCTGCATATGTATAGGCGATGTTTCCCATTTCTGGACACCGTTGCCTCTTTTCCACTGTACAAGCGAGCCACACCGGGGCCGTACCGAGCCCTCACGGTGCGGATAAGGAGAGCCTGGGTTGTTTTTCCACTGCAGAGCCAAGCCATGCTACGGACGTCGGACACAACGAAAGACAGTTGTTATTAATTAACTCAGTTTACCAAAAGATGCGCAAATGGTGTTAAAAAATGGATAGATCAACATTACAGCTGTCTTGTATCTTGTATTTAAATATATTTAGGAATTTCTTTATAATCCACAAATTTAACTTTTTATATAAATTTAAATAAAGTTCAATTAGTTCTGTTGAAGGGGAAAAAAGGTTTTAAAAATATGATTTGCCAAAGATATCCCATTTTAGGATAGGATTTTTCTAGAGTTGTTTTTTGTTTGGGTGCTTAAAAAAAAAAAAAAAAAGCTGTGCGAGTGCAACGAGAGCCGTAGTTGTATGTGTGGTACAGCCGTGTTTTGTTTTACTATATGTTTGTAAATAAGTTTACATTTTTTTCTGCATTTTTTTCCCTTTATATTAATATAATAAAGGTCAAGGATGAAAAATTTGATAGAACTTTGTGTTTGAGTGTGTGAGTTAAGTGTACCGTACTCGTGGTTTACGTCCATTTGCTTCAAATCGTCAGAAATTCGGGCATAAACTTAATAATTTCTGATGCACTACTTCAGATCTTCCTGAATACTTCTATCTGCCCAGATAAACTAAAGCCTGCACTTCCTCAGCGTCCCAAGGCTGTACTTTTCGGTCATCACACTCACTGCCCGCCATGTTGTTTATCTTTCTGGAGTGTACTGACCGATGCAACGTACTTAACCCCGCCCCTGGCCTGGCTTGGCTCCGAGCCAGATTCAGATGTCTTGTGAGGCTGGAGTTTTTCATGGTTTGGTTCTCACTCAGCTCAACAAATAGCCACTGGAGAACCACCAGTACCCGTACTGTACCGAGCCTTCACGGGTCGGACGTCTCAGTGGAGAAGGGGTAGTAGACTGTCTTGTTCTTCCTGGGTCAGTGTCCCCACTGTTCACTTCCTTCTTTACTGTCATTAACCAATCAGCTACTTCTGTTATTGACTGACACGCATTCAACCATTAACATGTTTTTTTCTGCTGGGGTGAAATTACCACAGAAGTAAAGCAGTAACAGACTTCCTGGAAGTCAACGAAAGCAAACCAAGGACTTTGTGTAGTGCCAAGTTATTTTCAATTTGAAACAGACTACAACATGCGTTTCTTTACAAACTGCCAATTTAAGACCTATGTAGCTAATGGAAATGCAAAATAGATAAGCTTTATGAAATTAAATGTTAACTACAATTGTGTTAATCCCAGGTGCATTTTGCTGGCAGCTGGGCTGGCTTGACAATCACTCACATTCTCCATGGGCCGTATGCTAAACACTTTATTTGCCAAATATGGAGCTTACAACACAAATACAAAACAAATAACATAAAACCCACATATTGTCTATACACATGTGTTCCACATGTAGTGATCCCAGGACCAACAAACACATATAAAATGAATAAGTTAAAGACCTCGGTTTCTATAGACACAACAGGCCAACAGTTGAGATTTTTCATGGTCCCGTAAAAAGGAAGTGTGTCCATCTTCTCATTACAGATTTGATTAATTCTGTTCCCACTGCAAATGCAAACTCCCATACGCTTTTCATTATCAGTCATGTCACAATAAACAAATTTTTCCACTGCGTAATCTGATTTTGTTTTGGAGTGAAACATGATTTGGCAAAACGGGCATTTTAAAAGAAGAGGGGAGTGTACACAAACAAATTCCATAGCATTACATCATATCTCTTATTTTTTCATCTCATTTGATGTTTATATTTTAAAATGGATTTAGAAGTTGATTAAATTAGATTCATGATTTGAATAACACATCAGGGTTGAAATAATGTTAATTTCTTTAAACAAGAATACAGACCCTCCAGTTTTCAGATTTCTCAGCAGAGTCACCATCAGGTAGCAGCATTAATATTTTTGTGCCATACTACAGCTATGGCCAAACATTTTACATCACCATATAGAATGAACACATTTTGATTCACAGTCGAATGAAACCTGATGAATGTTACATTAACAAAAAACCTGACAAATTGAAAAATGTGACATTTCAAACATGAAATACTGTACAACTATTATGGCTTACTTTGTAGTTTCCTTGATTACATGATGTTAAATAAAATACCTAAATTACGTTCATATAGTTTTTTTTTTATTAAATTATGTTTAAATCCTAAAATTTTAGGTGATGCGGAGCTTTTGGCCATTTTCTTTGAAACTGTCTTTTGCCTAACTTAGTAGTCTTTTGTTGGTTTGTTAATGACAGCAAAGGAGTTAAAGGGGCGGGGCGGGGCAGGGCGGGTCCATATAAACTCTTTCCAGGCCTGGACTTAAACAAATAATAATAGTACTGTATTTCATTCAACTGGAAAGCATATCAATTTCTTGTGATATTGAGGTGTTTAATATGGAACAAGAAGCTTACATATCCACCAAGATTACATTCTCTTGAAGCACAGACTTCACATAAAATTAGCCATTGGAAACCATTATCTTTTGTGGAGGTCAAGGACATTTTTTGGCAAGAATCCAGTATGGAAAACCATGGATGTAAACAATCAAAAAAGTATTAGTTTGACAGGTTTCAAGGAAAATCTTACTAATAAGCTATGTTACTGTTTATGTAGACAAATTCAATAGCTACCAGTGTCGCCATTACACCAATAACCTCAATAAGAAGTATCTATTTTACATGTGTAGTTTTGACTCTGAGACAGCAACACAATGAGTTATATACATATGCTAGCTTAAAGTGTTAAATGTGTCTGCTAGGCTCTATGTAAAATTCCTGTATTCTGTACTATGTTTCCCACACTTTGGATATCAAAAATGAGCCACTGGCTTTGTGGCAAGGATCATGAAAAAAGTAAAAGGACTCAGGCAGTATATTTCTCTTCTCCCTGTCTCTGACTCTTGTGGTAACGAGTGTAATTGCTGTAAAGCTCCTTGAAGACCTCCTTTACTCCCATTTGGAGAGATGTATTCAAAAACTTGATATCTTGTTCGATGCAAAGGTCAAGGATCTGGTACATTCCCTCTGTTAGATGCTTCTTTACTTCAGGGTGCAATGTCACCTTCGTGCACACAAAAAGATGTTAATGTTTCACTTTCACTGTACACTGCACAAGGGACACTCAGCAATAATGTATAATGAAATAGCTTGACAAGAAAAGCTACAGTATGAGTACAATAATATTAAATAGGCTGTGTTCTAAAATTCTTATACTTAGACAGTGATCAAATGATTGCAGTTATAACCTATTACTGTCTACATGGAGTGACATCTTTAATAAGTGGTTCTCTTGAGTCATATGTAGAGCACCTCCCTGAGTAGCGTGCAAGAAATGTTGATTAAATATTTCAACAACGGAGTGAAAACATCACATTTATTAGTCTATAGCACATACTATCTCCAGTTTTTAATCTAATTGAACATAGCTGGATCGGTTTAAAGAGGTGATGAAAAGAAGACATTATTTAAGAACCGTGCAGTTAAAATGTATCTGTTAAGTGGCAAAAACCCCTACACTTGTGCAAAAAGGTTGTACATGCATCCAGAAGTTGCTCGTGCCAATTATTTAAAAAAGATGAATGGGTAAATCAGTCAACTAGTGTCAGTAATTAAGACATACCTTTACTAAACATTTTATTGTTCATTTTTACTTGGACAAATAGTACAAAATATTTATGGTCATTGAAAGTAATAGTAAAAGTACCTTTAGACAGCTAAATGTTTTACAGGATGTCAATACGTCTGGGAACCAGTGACAGTAACTGAATCATAATATTGCTGTGTGATTCCTTAAGTTTGTTTAGTGTAATGGTTAAACTGTCTGCCTCCATCCACACTTGTGTTTCATATATTTTAAACAGTACTGCATTAAATTAAGTATTGTATAAAACAGAAAATGCAATATAGAAAGGTATACACCTTTTGGCCTTGTTTCAATGTCACATGGAATAATTATTGAGTTCTACAATTCTGTTCAAAGCAAAAGTAGAATGTGTTCAGTTAGTAGTATAATATTTACCTTTTGAAGCTCGTTCACATATTGTGCTACAATGAAGGATGAAAACACAGTGAACTCTTCAGTTTTGGAAGCAATGTGCGTGTACATCCTCTCCGCCAATTGTGCACACTTCAAAATGACTTCAAACTCTGCTGTGGACCCTGGTGGAGGAATTTGAGAATATATGAAATGGCTTTTTTACTGCCTACTGCCAGATTAAAAATTGACATTTAGCACCCCCTCCCTCACGCCATTCTTTTATTTTATCGTGTAACTAAAAATAATAAAAAAAAATATTTGGTTGCAAGTAAAATAAAAGAATGGCATAAGGGAGGGGGTGCTGGAATAAATAACAAAAAGAATGGAGGGTCAGTATTTCCTCAGTCCTCTTCACGATATCCCGAACATGAAAGGGATAAAAACAAAAGAGCAGTTATTGTATTTTCCAAACACCGTGATAAGAAACCAAAAACAAATCAAAACAAACTGTACTGTGTCTCCCTCAAGCCCAATAACCCCGCCTATGTTTTCAAGGACCAACCCGGAACACAGTAGCACGTTCCCTTTAGTATGCAACGCCCCGCCCCTGTAGTCAGTGGAACACCAATCCCAAACTGACAAGTGTCCTTACAACTCACTTGACTCAAGTGGCTGGGATTTACATACTCGCACTTCCGCCCCTCACCAAGGTGACACCCCTCATAAAGAGGACTTTCGTCATGGTCACGAGACCTTGGTAAGGGAAGTCCTGAGTTAGCTTGATGCCTTCTACTGACGGGAGGCTGAATTACAGAGCGAAACCCCTTTGACTCATCACAATAACGTTTAAATAAAAAAAAGATGAAAATATGGTAGATAGAAAACTAGGTAGCAACACTCAAATCAAAAGAAAAAATCATTACATTTTTTGCCAGGGAAAGTTTGTCTTGAAATGCTTCCAAACAGTAAACTTTACATTATTTTTTTAAACATCCCAACAAGTACATTGACCACGAAGTGTTATAAATTACACGACACGATTTTTTCTAATCCGCCAATACCTCAGCGACTACGATGCTTTTTTTTTTTTTTTTTTTTTTTTGTAACTTTACTAGATTGCACCATTTAAATGTCAGGTTCATGTATTAAGAAAGCAGTATCACTTATTTGCTGATTTACAAAAAATGTAAAACACCTTAAATTTAAAAGAGTAGTCTGTGCGTTGCCAGAAGCTCTCAGGCAGCCATTTCTGTGCTTCTTTGTAGCCAATAGAAGATCAGCTTCTTCCACAGCTAGCCAATCAGAAGTGGGACGTAAACAGTTTTTTAAATGTTTGTGCTTTGGCGCTAGACTTCCACAATTCAGTTTTCAAACTTGCGTGGCTCTCTACAAATATACCCAGTGTCTTTCTAGCAACAGAACAAACATAGGACAAATAAAGAAATAAAAACTACTTGTCTGACAGACAAAGTATAATGGCAAAACATCACGCAAATCCTGTTGTCCCGGGTGTCGGGCGATACAAATTGCACACCCCTGCCTAGATTCTGATATTCTCAGTAATATTTGGTAAAGAAAGTCAAACTTTTTAATTTTACCATTGGATAAACAGTTCTATGTATATCAGACTTGTAGTCGAGTCCTCAAACCTGGAGTCTGAGTCCATGTCCGAGTCATCAGGGTCCGAGTCCGAGTCATCAGGGTCCGAGTCCGAGTCATCAGGGTGTAACACGGATAGCTTATCCCGGCTATATATTATATTTTATATATATATATATATATATATATATATATATATGAATGTACACTTGTATTTGTTTTGCTAAAAACAACTTTCAGTTACTTTGTATCAAGAGTATGAATAATCCTGGAAGCTACTGTATATAAAAAAAAGATAGCTGAGTTGTAGAGAGTTAATATCTCAAATTGTTTTGGGCACCATGATCGGGGAAATGGAACGTAGATTTTCAAAGAAAAACTGCCACATCACAAAGGGAATACATGCACTGAGTCCTAATAGTGAAGACTTTTTGGAGAAAGATGTTGTAAATCCACTAGCAGAAGCATATGATTCAGATATAGAAGATCTCAGCCATGAGCTACATCAGGCCCATCGAATGTTGGATCGCAAAGTTAAGAGTGGCATGCAGAAGCCATCCAGTTTGCTTGAGTTCACAAGATTTCTAGAACCATTTGGGGAGGTTTTTCATGAACTCTTTCATTTATGTAAAATTGCAGTTAGCAGTGCTGCTTGTGAGCGTAGCTTCTCCACTCTGAAGATTGTGAAAAACCACTTACGTTCTGTAATGGCAGACAACTGACTGAGCTACCTTGAAGTCCTACGCATTGAATCTGAACGTGTGAAATCCCTGCACATGAATGACTTTATAGATTTGTCTGCAAGGTACCATAAAAATAGAAGGATCCAGTTGTTTTAAAATCAAGCTGCTGCTGTTTTTGTTATTGATTTGATACCATACCTCCTCCATGCCACCCCCACCCCCGATAGATTATATATATATATCTATATATATATATATATATATATATATATATATATATATTTCTGTGTTATTATTGCTTAACAAAAACAGTCTACAAAGCTTTCCAAGTAATTACGGTTTATTGTCCATATTCAAAATAATGACAACAGGCCAGCGGGGTTCCTCTCTAGTATTATAAAGTCTGTTATCATTCAGTATGGGTTCCTACCTTACAACTTTACTGTTGTTTTCATAGCGATCCACTCAACTCCCCCTAAGCTCTCTTAAACCCAGCCGACTCTTATTGCTGATTAGGTGGGTTTTGAACAATAAACCAACTACAGCAAGCACAGAGGGTATGTGGCTACAAGGGTCCAAGTCACTATCATTCGAGTCCAAGTCCGAGTCACGAGTCCATGACTTTGAGTCTCGAGTCCGTCCTTGAAACAAACTCAAATAAATTTTCATTAAACTAGTGGTACTATGGGGCTCCCGAGTAGCGCATACAGTATAGGCGCTCTGCGTGGAGTGCAGGATGTGCCCTATAGTCTGGACGTCATGAGTTCGAGTCCAGGCTATTCCTTTGCCGACCAAGGACGGGAGCTCCCAGGGGGCGGCGCTCAATTGGCCGAGCGTCTCCCGGGGGGAGGGAGGGTTATGTCAGCCAGGGTGTCCTTGGCTCACCGTGCACCAGCGACCCCTGTAGTCTGACCGGGTGCCTGCGGGCTTGCCTGTAAGCTGCCCGAGAGCTGCGTTGTCCTCCGACGCTGTAGCTCTTGGGTGGCTGCATGGTGAGTCCGCAGTGTGAAAAAAAGCGGTAGGCTGGCGGCACACGCTTCGGAGGACAGTGTGTGTTCATCTTCGTCTTCCCGAGTCAGCGTAGGGGTGGTAGCGGTGAGCTGAGCCTAAAAATAATTGGCCATTTCCAAATTGGGAAGAAACTAATAAAAATAACTGGCAACGACTAAATTTAAAAAAAAAAAAAAAAGTTTACCAAACGGACATTGTCTGATGTGTTCTTAAATAGTAAATTTAGTATTTATTGAGTCTGTAATACAATGATGAATTTACGAGATTGTGCTTCAGTTCATTTGATTTCAGATAATGTATTTATCTTTTCTCTTTTACACAAAAACATATTATATTTATCTATTTACCCTTTGTGTAGGTTCATAATGGAATATATATTTTTTCTAGATTGATGCTGCACAGCGTATTGTTAATGTGTTTTTCCTGCATCAATAATAAATTACTTTCATTTTGGTAAATTAAGTGGTATTAAGTTATTCTGTCGTTCTTTATTTGCTATCAATCAGTCCTTCTCTCATATCAGTCCGTACAGTGCCTTGCAAAAGTATTCAGACCCCTGACCAATTCTCTCATATTACTGAATTACAAATGGTACATTGAAATTTTGTTCTGTTTGATATTTTATTTTAAAACACTGAAGCTCAAAATCAATTATTGTAAGGTGACATTGGTTTTATGTTGGGAAATATTTTTAAGAAAAATAAAAAACTGAAATATCTTGCTTGCATAAGTATTCAACCCCTGTGCTGTGGAAGCTCCCAGTTTACACCAATGAAGCAAATTGCCCTAACGAGGACACAATTACCTTACCATTGGCCTCCACCTGTGAACCATTAAAGTTGCTGTCACATTTTCTGGATAAAAACCCCACTGTTGAAGGATCATTGGTCAGGCTGTGAATCTGAAGAAAAATGAAGACCAAAGAGCATTCTACAGAAGTTAGAGATAAAGTAATACAAATGCATAAATTAGGGAAAGGGTACAAAATAATATCCAAGTGTTTGGATATCCCAGTGAGCACAGTTGGATCAATAATCAGGAAGTGGAAGCTGCATCACACCACCCAGGCACTGCCAAGAAAAGGCCGTCCCTCAAAACTCAGCGCTCAAACAAGAAGGAGACTTGTGAGAGAAGCCACAGAGAGGCCAACAATCACTTTTAAGGAGCTACAGAGTTCAGTGGCTGGGAGTGGAGTAATGGTGCACCAGTCAACCATATCAATAACACTGGCCTGTATGGGAGGGTGGCAAGAAAGAAGCCGTTACTCAAAAAGTACCATCTGAAAGCACATCTGGAGTTTGCCAGAAAGCATGAGAGTGACCCAGCTGCGATGTGGGAAAAGGTTTTGTGGTCAGATGAGACCAAGATAGAGCTTTTTGGCCAAAACTCAAAGCACTATGTGTGGCGCAAACCTAACACTGCCCATGCCTCCAGACACACCATCCCTACAGTGAAGTATGGTGGTGGCAGCATCATGCTGTGGGGATGCTTCTCATCAGCAGGGACTGGGCATCTTGTTAAAATTGAAGGAAGAATGGATAGAGCAAAATACAGGGAAATACTGCAAGAGAACCTGCTTCAGTCCGCTAAAAAACTGAAGCTTGGGAGGAAATTCACCCTTCAGCAGGACAATGATCCCAAGCACAAGGCCAAAGCAACATTGGAGTTTGCTCAAGAACAAAAAGGTGAATGTCCTACAGTGGCCCAGTCAAAGTCCTGATCTCAATCCCATTGAGAATCTGTGGCACTATTTGAAAATTGCGGTCCACAAGCATCGTCCAACCAACCTGAACAACCTGGAGCAAATCTGCCAAGAAGAATGGGCCAAAATCACTCCGACACTGTGTGCAAAGCTGGTACATACTTACCCCAAAAGACTTAAAGCTGTTATTGCAGCGAAAGGTGGCTCTACCAAATATTAATGTGTGGGAGTTGAATACTTATGCAAGCAAGATATTTCAGTTTTTTATTTTTCTTAAAAATATTTCCCATCATAAAACCAATGTCACCTTACAATAATTGATTTTGAGTTTCAGTGTTTTAAAATAAAATATCAAACAGAACGAAATTTCAATGTACCATTTGTAATTCAATAATATGAGAGAATTGGTCAGCGGCCTGAATACTTTTGCAAGGCACTGTATCTGCCTGTTTGACAGTTATCAATTTTCGATTTGAGACTTTAGTGCCTATTTTTACACTTCTAGGTACACTTGCATAAAGTCAGGGATTTTGTAGGCATATAGTCAGGTGTATGATTAAACAATTATACCAAACAGGTGCTAATGTTAGGGAACTGAATTAAAACATCGGAAATGCATTCCACTGTTCTGACAGTGATTAAATTTTCTGGAGTAAATGAAATTGTATCAAAATGAGCACTAAAATCAAGAAACTATCAAATACACTGTACATGTGTTAATACAAAATATATGTTTAAAAATCCTTTAATAGCGGGTAGTGCCTGGTTGGTTGTCCTTTAAGTTTTATGGAATTTTGCTTTGCAGATTCTATTGCTGTCTTTTTGTTCTTTGTTCTTTTAGACAGAAAAAAACTTCTGTTTGTGGCTTTAGTGTTTGATTCTTATTGTTATTCTTAAAAAAAAAAGTTAAAACTTTAATAAATGAAGAGAAAAACATTTGCACTGGGACCCCAAAAATGTCCTCTGGGACCTTCAGTTGTTTTACTTGAGAGTCCTGGACTTGTTTTAGTTAATGTGTCGCTTATTTTGCAGCATGTTCTTTTATTCTGTCAGCGCGAACATGTACGTCAATGCAGCAGTATTTGCAACGCTATGCATCCTCTGCCTCATCTGACCCCCTTCTGCTATTTTTGCTTTTTGTATACTTTGAAAAGATTGGTTTTCTTTTGAATATTCATAAACTGATTTACATTTTTCTCCCCATTCCTCATCCACTAAAAATATTATATTTTTGTGTATGTCAATTTAGTTTTTGATCAAGCTAGTAGTTACTATGCCCAGCAATTGCCACAATAATCAGACTTTGATTGGCCAACATAATCAGGTGATAATGTGTTTGTGAAGTGAACGTTTGACATTATTTGATCCTCGGACGTCTAAACATCTGCTGTATCCTAGGATACAGTAGGGCTGCTTATTACAATGTTGGAGTCAAAATAAAGCAGCATTTTAATCAAAATATTGTATATTTCCTAAAAAATAGTACCTCGAAAATATTGAAGATGACAAAAATGGGGTATAAATCAGTAAAAAAAAAAAAGTTCAGTTAAAAATAAAATCCTGTACTTTTCGGTAAAATTTGGAATAAACCGTAAACATAGAACACTAGTTATAGTTAGCAATCAATTGCCTGTATCCACCACTTACACATGAACCCTAACATTCATATATACACACACACACATTATATATATATGTGTGTGTTTTGTGCGACGGTGAGATTTTTAAGAAGGACAAGTAGACTTTGAAGTTTTTTTCAAAAATTGCACACCCCTGAACGTGTACAACAGAGCAGTTTCCAAATTAAAATATAAAGTGTTCATTGTGACATATACATATAAAAAAGAAAAAATACTTACACACATTTCACAATTAACATGTTTGTGTTTTAATTAGGAAACTGCTCTTAGTAAACAAAAGTAGCAGGAGAACTACCTGACTGACAAGAGAGGTGACTTGCTCCTTGCTCTCATTCAGATAGGTCCATTTTCTAAATAGATTTTTTTCCCCACCAATATTTTTTACATACTTTCAGAGTTTTTATACATTTTAAATAAATGAGGTATTACATGGCATGGTTAAAATAAAACACTGTCGTAATGGTACAATTAGAGACACTGCCTGAAGCTTTTCTGTGAGGCGCGAAACAAAGTGGAAGAGGGGGAGAGAAAACTATTTTGATAAGGTTGTTTGCGGGTTCAATTCTCCAAGGCAAAATACTTCATTTTATGTTATTACTGTGGCAGGGCGGAAGCCCTGGGCTAAATTTGGCAGGGATGGGGTTAAATCTGTCCCTGCTAACAATCACAGATGTGGCTATTCCCCAATCAGGCAATGGATTGCTAATTGGGAATGGCCATCTGTATAAAAGGGGAGAACGTCTTTGTTTGGTGGAGGGAGTAGGTGAGTTGGTGAACTGTTTTGTTTGATGCAGTGAAGGCGAATGCCCAGCTTACATATTATTGTTTTGTGTAAATCTTTTATTTTGGCCCTCGTGCCCTGTTGGTTTTTGTAGTTTGTTAAGAAATGTGCGCTTTAGCGCTTGAACTGCAGTTTCTGTCTCCGAGTCTCTAATTCCTGCCTGTAACAGCTTGGGCGGTGACGATATCCTGCCAACATGACAAATAAACACGAAACATAATATATGTTAATAATAGCCAATTCATTTAATTGTGCAGAAGAAAAAAATATTTTTTGACTTCCAGGTAACATAATATTTTAAGATATTGAAAAAATAAATTAGGGGCGCTTTGGAGAGCATGGGTGCTTACTAACCTTTGCCAGTAACACTGGGTGCTAACATGAATATGGGCGGACAGTCGAGACTGGGTGCTATATCGAGCATATACGGAAATTAATTGTTTGGGGCAGTGTAGTTTAGCAGTGTTCCCCTTGGAAGCCAGCAGAGCTATGATTCAATGTGACAAATCTGTAAAGTGTTAAAATGGTTCTAGAAGGATATTTGACCATTCCGCAAAGATTGTCGGCTCTAATTCCTTCTGAGAAATATCTAGTTCAGTGCACCAAGATTTCTACCCTAAACTTTATTTGTACAAACTGAAAAGGGTAGACAAACCAGGGCCTACCTTTTTCTCCGTCTCCTTTCTGCCGTCCTTGATGCATAACGCAAACTACCAGACGGTAGAAACAGTTCAAAAAGGATGGAGCAGCCTTCAGCATCACCTGTTCAACAATGACAAAATATAATAGGAAACCTTCCACAACACTTTGGTTGTCATACACAACAGCTACGTTAGCCCCTGGGGTGCTGCCTGAGTTTACCAGCGCCATCTTTCAGTCCTTTACTTGATGCTTGTTCAAGCAGCAGTAATATAGAATAGTAATATGGGCATATGTCCAAATAAGATATCAACATAGTAGACACTCAATTATCTAAACTGTTCTGGAAAGAGACATTCCAGAGTGTTGTACAGTTGTAGCTATATTAAAGTGTTACAGAATCCCGTGCAGCCTTTACAAGAAATGCATTACAGTATTTTAATTGCTGTATCCCACATTGTTTGTATCACAGAATATCAGACGTAAATCAGGCATATTTCATTTTTTCAACTTTTACTTGGGAACGTTTGCCAAGAGAAGGAGATTTTCTCTTCCAAACACCAGTGTATCCAGATGATGCTCCCTCCACCAAAAATACTATTGCTCTTTTTGAAATGAGGGGCGTTTTATGAGAACAGAAAAGAAGCATTGTTGAAGAAGGGAGCATGACATGGATACAGCACAATCCTTAAGAGGCATTTTTCTTTCTCCTGGCAAACTTTCTCAAGTAAATCTTGATAAATGTATTCCACTGGTGATTTATGACCCAAGATGTGTGATTAAAATATTCACAGCAATCAGGATAATGTAAGGCTGTGATATAGACAACACGGGACACAGCAACAGAACTTCCAACTGAAAAAAGGGGGAACAGCGATAACATTTCCAGCGCAAATTGAAAAAGATTTTAAAACTTGTTTAGCACTTCTTTAAGTTAAGAGCTACTCAAAAGTAATTTATTTAACATAATGTACATACTTCCAGGAAAAGCTGCGTGGGGTTAAGTCCAGAAATGCTCAGTAATATCAGTGTTTCAAGCTTAACTATGGTAAGGGAGTCTATTCATAGTACACAACGATCTGCCTGTTCTTGTTTTTCTCAACTACTTAGCCTACATTAAAAAATATATCAAAGTTAGTATATTCTAAAGTTGTATCTAAATATAGGTCTGTTATGCATCATAAAAACTGTTTATTGTTACAAAATTAGAATGAAAGATGATTCTTCTCTGCAATTCAGCGAAAGCGGGTGGGGGTTGTATACTTTCTGGTCTCAGGGCCCAATATACCTACGCCGGCCCCTGGAACATCAAATAGTTCTGTAATGTCTGTCTTCAAAGCTGCAGGTGTCTTCTGAAACACCTGTCTTCTATTTTGTAGTCTCTTATATTAAATTACATTGAATAATTAAATATAGTTTTAATACATGCAATTGTGCATTCCAGCCACCTCCATTACCCCTGGCTACAGTATTGGTATATCTCCTTTCACTTTTAAGAAAGATTCTTTTTTATCTGTCAGGAGCTTGAGTAATTTACAGCCATAGGAAAAAATAATAATTTATTTAATATTTATTTGTAGTAATACATTTGCCTGCAGTGGCAGGTTTAGCATGGTTAATGGGTCTGTTCAGACCACTTATATCTGTTGCAACACAAGATAGATTATACGATTACAATTTTCAAATCGAATACTTAAACGTTTACACATGCCCATCCCTACTCTGTACAACATTATTTCTAAGGCTTCAAGTAGCAGAACATATACCAGGAGGTATGTACCATATTTATGATATGTTACTGAATTTATTTATACTTTACAGTTGTCCAATGAAGACATCATTTATTGATTTATTGCTTCTACTTGCGATTTGCAAAATATGCATAAGTTGGGCTTTATGCATGCGGTCCTTGTATTCCACTTCAGTCCACTTCCCGTTAACAAGATGAGCTACTTATTGAAGCACTGTCAAACAGTATTGTGATTGTTATTTTTTTACGTAATACTTCAATTTTGGTATTATGTAAGTATTATTTTTAGCCAGTGGCACAATGATGTAAAGTATGATAGTGTAATTGTTTAGTAAATTACGTGTATTCGATTATTAAAATATACAAAAATACTCATCCCCAAACCACTGTAAACAGTGATGTGCCTCAAGGGTACCGTGGTACCGGGGACATTTTCCGAGGTAGGTCTGGTAATGGAAGAAATTCCCTGGCAGACAGAAATCCAATGTTTTCAACAGGGCACACAATATTTGTTACTTACTTTTGGGTGACACTGTATTACAGAGAACAGGACCTCATGGGTGGCATGAAATACACTGTAGTAGTCCTCGACTGGTATGCGGTCCAATGGTACAGACAGGAGAGCACTGAAAGTCAGTGTCACATGGTGTGGATTACTGAGGATTCCCTCCCCTTGCTGCAGTAGAACAGTCAGTGTCTCTAGGGCAGGGACAGTGAGGAGAGATGTCAAAGCAAGCTCCTTGCTTGCCTCCTTGATCAAAAACTAAAAGTAAACAACAAAACACTTTGAATAAGCCAGCCACCTCCATAACAATTAGATCATGTTAAATGTGATTCCATTGCGTGTACATAAAAATATAAAAGTGACAGACGGACAGATGCACAGGTACCTTCACGTAAAATGTGAGTGTATATAATGTATTTAAATGTGTAAACACGATGACTGTTACAAATGAGCAACTGTTAATAAAACAAAATTACACCATTGCAATGAAAAAAGGATGACTGCTGTATGTTATAGCCCCAGGCAAGTGATATTGAATTCGATTTCTCAAATCAACCACTTTTGAATTTACCACAAAAAAAAACAAACACACTATTTAAGTATCTTCTGCGGGCATGATGTACTTACAACTAAAGCAGTGATCATCTGAGGAGCAGTAAACCAGAAGGCCTTCTCACAGTCTCCCTGTAGAGGGCAGCTAACCAGCAACCTGATTAACGTCACAGCTGACACAACATCCTGAAACAAGAAAGTAACATGCTGGTTTGCAGAGAAGACAGTGCAGCATGTCAAATAAGGTGGCCCGCATTACAGATCCACTGTGTACAGGGCCGGATGAACCAAAACGCAAATTATGCTACAGCGTAGGGCCCCCAGCATAATTGAGGCCCCTGCGAGGGGGCCTATCACTCGCATGTGATTTCAGTCGTATGGTAGAAGGCAATGAAGCCATACACAGTTTAACAGCAAAGAAAAAAGCCTACATAAAGTTCACATAAGTTATCTAATTCAATTTGAAGATGCTTTCTCATTATTATTGATTGGTACTGAAAAAATGCGTACATTGAAAATAAAAGTTAGGAAATATCACCTTGCAATATTTCAAACTTTGCATATGATTCGTATCAAATTAGCTTTATGCTGGGCTTGTTTGTATCCGAATATCTGGAAAAAAGTTAGGAGTAGGCAGGCCTGAGTATTTTACTCTGCACGTTTTTAAGCAATACAATAAATATTATACAACTTAACGTTCTTATATTGAACAAGACTTACCAAATGTTACCATATGAATAGCACTTTAATAATAGAACAGTGTGAGCATTTAACAGAGTCTTATTACAAACATTTTAAAATGTATGTGACGTATTAATAGTATAACTGTTAAGAAGAAATCAATCAGCACCTCTACTTTTGAGCTTCTAACTGCTGTGCCCTCTGGATACGTATTTCCAAAAGCTCCTTGTTTGGTTTCAAAATGCCTTTTCATATTGTATTCCTTAACTACTGACACACAATCATAGCACAATAGACACACTGGCTTTGTGTTTGGTACAGTTGGTTTGAATCTACAATTTTCACCATCATCTTACTAGCTAGAGTACAGAGCAACATACTCAATTCACTTTGAGTATGTAGTATTATTAAGGAGTTAATGATAAATTAGAAATAATAAGTTATAAAACTAAAGAAACGTTTCACCTCAACCATCGTATCGTTTCCTCGTGTTGAGCGGGTGAAGGAGAAATGGATTGCGAGAATAACTAAATAAATGAATATATAAATTAAATTATGTTTTTTTTTAATTGGGGGGTTGATGATGGTTTTTTTCAGGTACTTTTGACTTTTCTGTATATACAACTCCAAAATTATTTCACAGACTAGAACTCTCACATAACACCTAGTTGCTTTTTTAAACAACTTGACTCAGCACACAGGCAGCGCTGCAGCAGAGATAGACAGTCTATCAGCGTAACTCCCACAAAACCACCTGTTTTCTTGTTATCCAATGATCCAAACAAACATACAAGCGTCATTTTATACAAGCGTCATTGCTGGGCTTCTGGGTAGTGTCGTTTTCAAAGCAATCCATTATTTTTTATAGGAGAACAACTACAGTAAAAGATGGTTTGCAGTTTTTTTTCTTTCTTTTTTTTAAATTTTTTTTAAAAGGTTCAGTTGCAAAGCAGAATTCCATTCCCAAAATGCCAATTCCGTTACCAATGCCTAATTAGTAGCCCTACATATATAATTGGCTCGCTCCGGTCCCTGCTCCGCTCACACTCTCTGTCCCCAGCTCAGGGCCGGATTAACCAATATGCAAATAACACCATTTGCCATAACATGCATAGGACCCCCAAAATATTTGTTAGCGTAGGGCCCCCACGTCCTTTAATCGGGCCCTGACTGTGTACATTTTAAATTAACCCCTAGAATGTAGTGCCTTTTGCAGGAGTAAACTGGTTGGAAATTAGCTTAGACATATAAAAAATATGTATAGAATCAACATAACCCAGAAACATGCAACGATTGCAAACCCCACAAATACTCATGGGAAAAAAAGTCATTAAATGACATTTGAAGCTAAAGTATTATTGGAGTATATTTCATGTCTACTGTGCTTCATAAACTTTCAGGGATTAGCACATAAGTTCCCACCATCTATTTTAATGTGGATATTTAGCATGATCAAAACTTCAAAGCAACAAAACTTGTTATTCAAAAAGAACATTTAACATTCTAAAATAAGTATAAACTTCTCCTCGATACTGGTCCATAGTTATTAGTGTTATTCAGTTATCTTTGTGTGGACAGATCCTCAGGTTTAGCAAAGCCAGAGGGTAGAGCACATGTTCGATAGGAACCTGAAAGGAACTCTCTCTGTCCAGCAAACAAAGCACGAGGGATTCTAAAATGTGTGGAAGATTTACTTTCAGTTTTAAAAAGAACATTTTGCACAAAGACATCTACCTTACCCTGTGGTTGCCTTTCCAAATGTTAGTGGTTTCAAGGCCCTCAGCGATCAGCTTCATGATGATGTAAAACTGTTCTGTGGTACAGCTTGCTGTCAGCTGAGCTATTAAGTTCTTCAAATAGGTTTCCAGACTGCAGATATCATTAGCAGATATCCAGGGAGCTGTGCCATTAAAATACAATGGGAAGAGCAAGTGTTATTTTTTTTATTAACATTATCTGATTTAAGTAGAAGTTACAATCTGCAAGCAAGGAGACACAAAACCACTATAAAACATCACTGGAATAGAATCTGGGGTCCTGAGCTATTGAGAATCCACGAGCAAGGGTCTTGTAGTACCTGAATTATGCTAATAGAGTGGTTCCCAACCTTTTCCAAGTCAGGATCACCTTGGTGTTTAGATATTTCCCATGGACCATTTGCCACGCATTTTTTCACAACAGCATTTTGAAACTAATTTGCAGGCTTATATGTATAAGTACACGTAGAAAGTAAAGTATTTATAGAACGTCCCTAACTTAATGAGATTCCTGGGCTTGAGTCTTCACTACCAGGTCAGCAAGGAATGCTGTCATGTTACGCTGAAAATTGCTGATGTCAAAGTTCCTGTTTCTTAAATTTAAAAAAGTATTTTTTTTTCACATTCTGAATGCTTTGTAGATAAATGGCTACTCAGTCTTGCAGGATTAAGAGTATTGTTTGACAAAACCTCCTGACAAATAATGCACTGGGGCTTGGGTTGTCCTCGGATCCAGTAAATGTAAATACCAGTGCTGGTCCCCGCAACCATTACCTCGTGTAGCAAATTAATCTATCCATTTCTAAAGCAACTTATTGCACTCACTGAGTCGCTCGATGTACATATAAAAAAAACTGATTATGTAGACGAAGTGGGTGGGAAGCAATTTGAAAAATAAAAAAATGACTGGAGAGTGTACAGGATGTCTGTCACTCAGCAGCGAATGCACACATCCACATGGCAGACGATAGTCACAAGCATTAATAGCCTGTATCTTTCTAAACAAGGGATTAGGGGAGCTCCCTAATAAAAGATGAATCTCAGAACAACAATAATACAGTACAGTAATTGTTACAGCTGTGTATGGAATTTAAAACAGGATTCTTTTATCCACCTTTTTACATGTCCGCCCTTACTCTGGTCCCATCGCAGTCGGATACGTGACGGATTACTGTACTTATTCTGTATTTTAATACATCTTATTTATTAGTGTAATGAGTGTCTTAATAAATATTTTGAACCACATACGCGCTTGTTTGTTTTGATTACTGTACTGGTGATTGGAGGACATTTTGAATGTCAGGTTATTGTGTGGGAGTTTATACCGTCCATCGCTTACTGCAGGTGAATCATGTTAACATAAACGCGCCAGTGGCGACTGTATATGCATCTAACCTCTCCAAAAACGTGTAATATGAAAATAGGAATATTCCTATATCCCTGGCAACACTGCAGCACATATTTCATATTGCTGAAAATGAAAAGTACTAAAACTGTGGTTTTAATGGTTCTTTTTTGTTTGTTTTAATTTAGTAATTCCAACAGAGTTAGGAATATTCAATGCAGTGCGCTACTTTAATGCAGAGCGAAAAGGCTGGGACAGACAGATTAGGTTTTTTTTTTTTTTCCTGAATAGTGAACACAAGCAGTAGAAAAAGCACGGATGAAAAAGATGTGCATTTACATGAATGCTGGCTAAAAAATTTCGACAAATGTGCCTCCATAGTATGTAACAGTCATTTAGTGTGGTGGAAATGAGGTACACAGACAGTACATTAAGAAAAACTAAGTATAAGGTTGTACAAAGTAAAAAGGTCTGAATCTGCCACAATGTATTTTAGTATTAAAGTAGCTGTGCTTTTAAAAACTGAACTTGTGTGGTATAGCTGAAAGTAAACTACATAACCCACAATCACTAGTGAAACCAGCCAGTGCATTTTGGGTAATGAACCCAGGTTTAAATTGACTGGTGGAACTAGCAAGGGAGTTGTAGGAATGGCTGTAGGATTCTGCCAGTGTAGCGCAGAACCTACGTGTGTGTGCCGTGCTGGAGCTGAGCAAAGGAGAGCTGTATGCGAGAACATTGAAACGACTGCAAGGGAAAAACGCTGTACCTTGGAGTATACAAAATTGAACAATGAGGCAAAGTTCAATCAGTTATGAAGAAACGCTGTAAGTCTTCTTTCATTATAAATACGAGTTACTGCAAGTTAACAGGGGAATCACCGCGCACCATCGACCCCTGTGGCCGATAGGGTGCCTGTGGTTCTGCAGTGGAGCCATCAGATCTGTGTTGTCCTCCAGCACAATAGGTCTGGTGGCCTTGCTGTGGATCCGCAGTGCGAGAAATGACAGATTGGGAGGAACACGTTTCGGAGGACACGTGTTCCAGCCTCCGTTCCCCGAGTCGCCAGGGGGTTGCAGCGGTGAACCGGGATAAAATAATAATTGGGCATTCCAAATTGGGGAGAAAACCAGGGTAAAAAACAAAAACAACAACAAAAAAAAGAAAGCCAGCAACTGAATTACTTTCCACAAGTTTGTAAGGCGAGTATTCATGTATTATGCATTGATTCAAGTATTATGCATTTCTCTGTATTTAAAGTATTATGGATTTTCTTGTTGTTATTGCATATTGTAAAGCTCTTTGTGATGGTGGTCCACTATGAAAGGCCCTAATAAAATAAAGATTGATTGATTATTGAGGAGATTGGTGATAAAACGAGTGATCAGGAGATGATTTATCAGTATGCACTACTATGGAGAGATATGTGATAAATACAACGAACATTTTTTTTTTTATTTAGTCATTGCCAATTAGTTGTATTATTTTCTCCCAATTTGGAATGGCCAATTATTTTTAGGCTCAGCTCACCGCTACCACCCCTGCCCTGACTCGGGAATGGCGAAGACAAACACACGCTGTCCTCCGACGCGTATGCCGTCAGCTTTTTTTCACACTGCAGACTCACCATGCAGCCACCCAAGAGCTACAGTGTCGGAGGACAACGCAGCTCTCAGGCAGTTTACAGGCAAGCCCACAGGCGCCCGGCTTACAGGGGTCGCTGGTGCGCGGTAAGCCGACCTAAATCCTTCGGCCAACTGTGCACCTCCCCCTGGGAGCTCCCGTCCACGGTCGGCTGTGGAATAGCTTGGACTCGAACCGGCGATGTCCAAGCTATAGGGCACATCCTGCACTCCACGTGGAGCACCTTTACCGGATGTGCCACTCGGGAGCCCCGAATAAAATTACTTTTAAACAGTGCGTGTAAAATAAACAGCTTGTGTGAAAACAAATTGGACCTGACGTGCCTGACAGGCGCTGAATAAATGGGCCGCAAAGGGTTAAAATGTTAAGGAAGGTGATTTCAAAGGATGGGAAAGACTGGAATTTGTTGTTACCCTACTTTGCGGTTAGAGAAGTACCCCAATCTTCCACAGGTTTCTCACCGTTTTAATTATTATATGGGCGTCAACCACAGGGAATTTTAGACGTTGCCAGGGAAACGTGGGAAGAGCAAAACACAGTCAGTAAGAATCTCGTCACAAAGTAGAACTGAAAGTGAAAGTAAACCAGGCCAAATAAACCTTGGACCTGAACTTTCAGTGAAACAGGTACAGGAAGTGCATGCAATGGTTCAACAAAACACAAAGGTGTTTTCTACAACCCCATGTAGGACAAAGATCATAGAACGTGACATTGTAACGCCCCCGGTGTTCAAGTAAAAATAAGACTGAACCGCATACCCGAAGCTAAGAAAGCTGATGTCCTAAAAGAGATAGATTTTTTGTTTTTTAAAAGTTAAAGTATTTTTTTATTATTATGTATTCTGCTTAGAGATACATTTATAAAATATGTTATTCTATGACCCAAGGGAACTTACAATATTGAAAGTTTTGTTGAAAAATGTTGATGCTTGGTCAAATTACAAGACATTGTTCTTTCACCTGAGTGACTGCAATGACATAATACACGTTTATTCTCAGGGTCTTTAAAAGCAATAATGTACACTACTCTCGATTATTTTCTCAAAATAAATATTTCTAAATAAAATAGTTCAATTTATTCCATTATTATCAGTAATAAGGAAAAAAAACGTACATGACAAATTTAGTTCATGAAATAAGTCTCTTCTTATATCCACTCGTTTCTTGATATTTATACACGTTGTAAAAGCATATATATTAAAACACATGACAGAATAAATGTTCTAATATAACTATAAGTCAAACAAATCAGATTTTCAGTGTTTTCTGTTTTTTTTTCTTAGCTGTAACAAGTTCTTGTGTTGTTTTATTTCTCTGTGCTGCTGAAAATGTGTTCGCCCTTTAAAAATGTAATGCCTGTCTCAGTGATGTCACATGAAAAAACAAACAAGCAGGCAGTGAAATTCAACTCTTCCCCATATCCAATGATATGCGTTAACAAGCTGTACTGCAAATTATGGTGGCCCAGCAAGTCAAAGAAAACAAAGTGTGTTTTTTATGTTTACCCGATCATGGGCCCAGAATGACACTTCAGTATGATCATGTTTCCACGATCACGAGCTGTTTGTTTTGTTGCTTAGAACAGCGTAACTGAATTATGGTAGTTGTTTGTTGACCACCTATAGTTTACTCACGGAGCACAGGTTGGGAACCACTGTCTGAATGAGATAAGCGATCCAAGAAAAAGTTTGTTAATTACTCCATCAAGATGGCTGAGCTTCTGACTTGTGTCATTTCACAAATATTACTCTTTTGCCATGTATGCTAGTAGAACCTAAATGGTTAGAGAACTCCTTTTAGTATTTACAAGAAAAGCATTGTCCTTACCTATATCAAATGTAAAGTAATGCATTTCTTGTAACTCTTTAATGAAAGCAGTGATTGTCAAAAATAAAGTGTGAATGAGATACATTGTGTGATATATAAAATTAAAGGTCAGTATAAAATGGTAAGGTTACCTGACAGTAGCTTTCTCAGGCTTAGCACAGTTGATATGATGATTTTGTCCAGTCCCCTATCCCTAGTTTTCACTGCAGATGAACAAAAGACTTTCATGAAACAGAGTGCAGACATGAGGAACTCCAGAGGTCGCTCTGAGGAGGAGAGTTCTTTCATTAGCTGTTGACTGAAGCACTTGTAGAGGGCAGCATACCGAAGCTGCTCCTTTGGCGCATCGTCTCCTTCAGTAGTTCTGTGTGACCTTCGGGTCAGCTCTGCTTCTAAGAGTACCGTCACAGAGTTAACAAAGAACGCCTGACCCAGCCTGCTGCAGTACTTGCTCTTCATGTAAGATTGAAGGACAGGTCCCAATATGATAGCAACCTCTTCAAGAAGATGGGTCAGAGTTTCAACCATTTGTTTATTTTTCTTGTACTGGTCTAGACAGGAAATAATCACCTGGCACAATGTAGTCAGGGCAGTCACCAGGAGCTGACCAGCACCTGGGCTCCAAGTCTCCAGTGGTTGGCCTGACTTCATTTCTCTTGACACATCACATTTCAACAGAAAGGATGTGAATTTCTCTAAGTTGAGACGGGTGCTATTTTTCCTCTCAATTATCACCTGCATTAAGCCCTTTAGAAAGTTCTGCACTGTCTGAATGAAATGTAGCCAGGCTGGATTCTCAATATTGCTGGAGAGACCCTTGCTGCAGAGTGAAAAGAGAGAGGCCATTACTGCCTCCAGGATGTCACTAGCATGCAGGACCTTCAGGACAGACCCAAAATTCCTCCCAGATTGAAGGGAGGTGAGGAGAAGATAGGTTTCATTCAACTGCTCTATGGTTTTCACAGCCTCACAGTCAAAGCTAGGCTTCAGGTTTGTAGCAATAAAGAGCAAGAGAAGAAAACAGCGAGACTGGTCTGCAGGGGCCATACCATCAGGTTTCAGAGCCCCCATAACGCTTAATAAATCCATAAGGCTTTCAAACTGACTCCCTGATATTGTCATTTGGGAACAAACCTTGGCTGAAGTCAATATCACCTGGGCAGCAGTTTCCATTCTCTTCCAAGATGGAGAGGCGTCCTCTGTTTTACAGATGGTCTCTGACATGCAGTTTTTTTTCTGGTCTCCTTCCCAGATGGCATCATTCTCCTCCAAATACTGGAGCACCTGGCTTGTCACACCTTCCTCACAAGTACAGAGAAAACTGATGAACCTCTTCAACAAACACTGAATGAATGCAGAATGCAAGGTTGGCATTTCTGGGAGAAGCACACTGTTGAGCAAATGCCTGGAAATGGTAGAGACTGAAAGGCATGTTTCTTGGTCATCTAGCCCTATTGAAACATCCTGGAGAAGCACAGTGCTCAGTACCAAATCTGCTATGTAGGAAAGATCCTCTTCAGAAAGAAACGGCATCATCACAGCAAGGTTGGAAGTTACCAGAAACCAGTGAGCAACAGGGTAAGTACTGTCATTGACTCTGCTTATTTGCCTATTCCAGAGTTCAGTGTTTGCTTGGCATAAAGAACCTCTCCCAGATTGTACAATATAACTGGCTGCCTTTCGTAGGCTGGCTTCAATATTAGCATCTTTTGAGAAATCCGTCTGCACAAGAATCTTTTTCATTTTCTGGAGAGATAAAAGTTCCAGTAGCAACTGACTCATTGAGCCGCACATACTGGTAATATTTGATATCCTACAACAATCCTCTAGACTCATTCCGGGAAAGAGAATCCTGCAATCCCACTCCTCCACTGGGCCAACTGGGGAAATGTACTTGCTACAGTGAATCTGAAAGATTGTATTCATTTCCACCCATGTGTAACAGAAGAGTAGAGTTGCTTCACATACTTTATGCAGCCAAAAAGCTTCCAGAGAGTGACCTTTGAGGAGAAGCAACAGCAGAGGCTTTAAGATCTCATCAAGCATTCCACCCATGAGACGCTGGGAACGATGGACAATTGGAACTGGCGTTGTGTTGTCCAGGCTCTTCATGTTGAACATAACAGAGTGCAATAGAATGCTCAGCGACAGCAATTTCAATGCAATGTTATTTTTCCCATCTACATCAGGGATCAAATAGCTCTGGCACTTCTCTATTATCATGTTGCAGATTTCCAGAACTTGGTTGGGTGGTAGTTCAAGAAGACATTCACAAAGTTTCCTCAGGAGACCAGCTGACAACACAGGCTGCCTCAACTCATCAGCCGCTGGTCTGCAAATTACAGAAAGAAGCTCTTCAAAGAGCCTCGGAAGTTGCCTCAACTTGGTGTATGTCTGAAGCAAAGTACTGAGCAGAGCGTCTTGAGATTTTTGCACACGAGCATCTTTGCAGTCAGCATCTACCCAGGCAGAGGACACAAGTTTGTCCAGATTGGGTTCAACTATTAAATGACTTAGTGAAATGAGCCCCTTCAGGCATCTATACCATGCTGGTATGGACTGCTGCGGGTGGTTTAGTAACAGCTGGGCCACATCTCGGTAAAAGTGAAATTGAGCTTCTCCATCTTGTAGTCTGTCCACAGCTACATTGTATATGTCACTGCTCAAAGTAGAAATTAGGAGGTTCTCCAGTGCAAGGAGAGCAAGACTCCAGTCAGACTTGTTAAATATTTCCACACTGTCCTTCTCCTGAGAAAGGCCTAAACATGTAACAAATCTGGAAAACATGTAAAAACCAACAAGCTGATTTGCTCCACCTTTGCAGTAGGAATCCAGGGAAATCTTGTAAAGCAAAGGAAGGGAATTGGCCTTGACAGCAAAATGAAGTGATGGGTCATAAAATTCAGTATCTGAAAGTTTGGTCAGTATTACATGGACTGGAGTCAGCAGAGCCTTTGTGACTGGACCTCTCTTCACCCCAGTAGCCTCTTTTGCTGGGAGTAGTTCCTGTTTGTAAGATGAAAAGTGATCAGGCAGGAAGATTCCAGTATGGAGCAATACATCTATTTTGTTCCGGATCTCTTTGCTGAGGTGATGTCTGACTGTGCTGTTATCTTCTGCAGCCCAGGCTCTTGTTGTCAAAAGGTGTCTCAGCAAAAGACAGGGCTGAAACAGTTGTGCAGTGACCTGTCTGAAAATTCGGTTTGGGTTGGTCTGTTGTCTCTGCACCAGCATGTAGTGGTCCAAGGTCAAGAGTAGGACTTCAAACAACTGGGGCCTCAACACTGCAACTTGCGATTTCAGCTCAGAACAAGCCAGTAGGGAAAGCTTGTTCAGAAGATCAACCATCAGCTCATTCTTTGTGGTGTAAATAACTGAAAGCATAGAAGAGGAAAGAATTCCTTGGCAGCAACTTAACAACGTGGAGAGTTTTACAGGGGCTTCTGGTGACACCGATTCTAAGATTTGTTCATTTATAACCTATAAACAAAAAAAAAACAAAAACAAATTAAATACTGAAATTACAGATTTAGCAAAACAGATTTTTAGTTTCACACCCATTACTAAAAGGTCCATTCCACACATTGCATCTCTAATTTTACACGCAGTGAGAGTAAATTACCGTATTCCTTTGAATTTAAGGACGCCCTCGAATTTAAGACGCAGCCCAAATTTCCCACCCTCAATTTGAGGAAAAAATAAAACATCAAATAAATATGTATTTACAAAGATACAACCTCAATTATGCATATGGAGACAGATTATAGCTGTCTGCTATCTCACAGAGCATTACTGTTATGTGCTGCTTCTCATTACTCACACCTGTTTTTCTCCCTGGCTTGGCATGTCGAAAAATACGGGGGTCTAATCAGCATTTCCGATCCGTCCAAGCTGGTACTGTTTGTTAGAACTGAGCCTAATAATGATACACTGGAATTGAAAAAGCTTCTCTTCGAATTCCTCAGGAAGCTAATGATGCTTCTTTGAAAATGGCTGCCTGTATGTCATGGATGATTCGAGATCGGGCAGCGACGTTTTTGTTTTGTCTTTTCTTGGCAGTCAGTAACATTGCTGTTTGTGTACTTGGGTTTTAATACACCACTGTACTGTACTTGCATTTAAAATGCAGGCTATTTCTGAGAAGAAAAAAATGGTTTAAAAAGTGTGTCTTAAATTCAAAGGAATACGGTACTCAATTATAATGTTATGTTTGGAAATTGTTTATAATGACAATCCATAGTAACATAGGTCTGGTTATTTACCTGTGCAACTGCAAAGCGAAGGCTAATGTTTTTCCTTTCCTTGGTAAGATTCTGTAGCTTCTTGCTGTGCAGAATATCATCCAGGTAGGCCCACAGTTCCCCCAAAACACTCTGACTCAGTTCAAACTTCTTATTGTAATAGCCAATCAGGGAATGGCTGACCCAGTCCAGTAGTACCTAGAGATTGGAAAGTCTTTAATTATTGATATACCTATGGTCATGCAAATGTTTAATACATCCATAAGAAGTTACAGGCCTCTTAAGAGAGCGGGCAGGTTGTGTTCCAAAAAAACGGACCATGCCCAAGCAGCAGGTATTGCCATTAAACACCCTATATTTCCAGTTTCATAAAACTGTGAGATGGCAACTCATTGGGGTGAATGTTGTCAGAATACGCAAGATATACTGCCTATTCTATTATGATTTGGGGCCATATTTTAAAGTAAGTGCAAAGGGAAATACAATAACAATATAAATCTAGGATGAAATAACAGGCTTTTGGCCTACAGTTTTGCATTAACCTGTTTACAATCAGTTATCCGATGACCAAACACAAAGATAACAAAAGTGTAAAGGATGAAAAATATATCTTTCGGTGCTTTACAAAGGGCTTTGTTATTTATTTATTTATTTATTGCAAAGAGCTGCACTTCTTTAATTTGTAGTAGCTTCAGTATTTTTTATAACTTTACTTATAAAACAACTAAACTACAAAGCGATATTTTGAAACACTGAACAAATGGTGTTGCATAAAGAATAAAAAGCTGAAGAGATTTAGCCACCCTTTTAAGGGTACCATGTTTTGGCCACGCACTCCCAATAGCATGTGGAATGTGCATGATATGTGCCTGCTAAATCACGTTCTCAGAACAACGGAGGGAGAATTTGGAGTTTCTAAACTACATGGAGTTTCTAAACTACATGGAAACCTTGACCGGAGGGTTGTGGGTTCAATCCCCAGTGGGGGACACTGCTGTTGTACCCTTGAGCAAGGTACTTTACCTAGATTGCTCCAGTAATAACCCAACTGTATAAATGGGTAATTGTATGTAAAAATAATGTGAAATAATGTATAATGTGATATGTTGTAACAATTGTAAGTCACCCTGGATAAGGGCGTCTGCTAAGAAATAAATAATAATAATAATAATAATGTTTAAATTCTTACTTGTTCCTTATTGGGCAGGAAGCACTGATGGGAGATCCAAGCGAAGCGAGCCAGTTTGAGTTTGTCCTCCCATTGTGTTCTTGAACCTTTCAGCTTCAGATGAATGCCAGAGTAAATTGCAGCCATATTGAAAACTCTGTGAAAATGATACACTTTTAGACATAAAAAAAACGTATTTAGCACCAGGAAAATACATAGAATTCCAGATAATTTAAAGACTTTTTTATATCTTTGGACTAGTGCTCCCTAAATATCCTGATTTGTAGTGGCATGGCCATAGCATACCTAGAGGTTGCACTAGCTTTTCTGTTCATGCGTTGCAAAGGCTAATAAACTCCAGGAATGTGCATTTTGGTAATTTTTTTATGACCGTTTAAACTATGCCATATAGTAATTTAAACAATATCTGTCTGTGTGAACACTGGCACACTTTTGAACACAGACACCTTTTTTCTTTGTTATACACAAAGAAAACAGCAAACTGTTCGATTGACAACGAGACAGGACACTAAACAGCTTGTTGCCTTTATCTATGTGTGTTTTCATATTTTTCTGCAATCCAGTAACAGCAACAGCATTGCCGTGTGTGTCTGTGTGGGGAAAATAACAAAAGCACAATGTTAAATTAGGCGACTGCAAAAATGAAATGCGAGTTAAAAGTAGGATCAGGGAAGAACAATTCACGTAAATTTGTCAGCTCTGTTTGAAATAAAATTAAAGGGACAAAAGTAGGCTCAGGCAAGATATGAAGGTAAAAACAAAGGTTGTTTTGTAATTAACATCTTTTTCTGAGTTTAATTACGAAACAGAAATCAGCTCATTAAAAATAAAACCTGAATTAATTACTTGAATTAATTTCCACTGTTGCCATGCTAGGAACTGTAACTGAACTATTTTAATAGCAATAGTGTGTGTACGAATTATGCCCGACTAAACATGAAACGGTACTTTAGGCCCTGTCCACACTAAATAACCGATCTCGAGAACCATACTCGAAACTGTTCTAATTAATCCAGCTTAATGTGTCCACACTAGGGTTGCCACCTGTCTGGTTTGACCCGGACAGTCCGGGAATTGGCATCTGTCTCCGGGTTGCTGGAATTAACAAACCCGGACGCCCTCATGTCCGGTTTTAAGTGAAACACATAAGAAACACCAATATTCCTTTAACCCTTTGCGGTGCTATGTCGGACCAGGTCCGACATTACAATTTTCCCTTTCCGGGTCCGATGTCGGATCCTGTCCGACATCATCAAAAAGACATCAAGCACAGGTCTCTAGTCGTTTTTTCTCTAGAAAAAGCCGAGAAAACCTTTCAATGGCCGAGTGAGACCAATAGGAGCCGAGAGAAGCCAAAAAAAGGGGTGGGGGGGCGGATCAGAACAATACACATAGCCCCTGCACCACAGAGATAACACGGACATAAACAAACAAGATAGCTGCTTCTGCATCCAGCACTCAAAGAATATCACGTACATTTGCCAAGCTTTTTGAGATGTTATAGTAATAAAATAATGACTTAGATCGCATTATTGAGGAGTTTGGTGCTAAAACGCGTGATCAGGAGATGATTTATCAGTATGTACGGCTATGAAGAGGTATGTGATAAATACAGTGATCAAGGAGTGGGGCGGGGCTGGAGATGCAGTACTGAGTGTCCTGTTGATATGCAGTGCCTTTTAAACCTGTTTTACTGTGAATAAAATTACTTTTAAACAGCGCATGTAAAATAAACCACGCGTGTGAAAATAAATTGGACTTGACGTGCCTGACAGGCACTGAATAAATGGACCACTAACTGTTCATATTTTCTTTGACCTACCGTATAACAGAACATTTTGGAGTGTAATTTATTTTGGCTTCATTGGCAGTTTAGATTGGATCACCAATAATACTTCCACCAATCAGAGTGTGAAATACAGTTTGCGATCCCGCCCTCTGACAGACTGGTGGTATGCAGCACAGGTTAAAGAAGTGCACACTGGACAAGGGAAAGAATGTGTTGGATGTCAAAGCAAATATGAGAATGGCATGAGTGATGAAGCCAATTTGTTTAAAAAAATGAAAAGCAGACAGGACATTTCCATAAATGGATTTAGGAAATCTGGAATTTATGATGCGATCAGAAACTCTGAGGCAGTGTAAACTGTGCCTGCTGCTGTGGTACCTGTAGGACTGTTCTTTTTTAGGTTAAGCAGTTTAGTGTGTGTGTTTTTTTATTTTTATTATTTTTTACTTAAAGTAGCAGCCAAAATTGTTTATGCCAGACTTGTTAGAAAATCTGTAACAAAATCATGTTCTTAAATAAAGACTTTAAATAACTATAAAAATATCGCTATATGTGTTTCAATTCATTTTTCTGACTAAATAACTATCAAAAACCCTTGCTTAGCTGTGTGCGGCGGGCTGTACAAGAGAGAGTGAAGAAAGGCAAGAGTCGGGTGGTTAAAGCCCGCCGCACACAGAACCGACTCAAGCCGGGATGTCTTCAGATTTGAAGATTGCACATGTTGAATCTTTTTCAGATGCAGTTTCTTTCAGATGTGATCAGTCTGTCTGTGTGCGGCAGTTGCCGACCAAGACTGACCGAGACCAATTAGTCATGAGGGTAAAAAATATATTAGTCTTGTCTCGAATTAAAAAAAATACCAGATATGTGCACATTTGAATCATTTTTTTAGGCGTTTACTAATCAAAGGTAAATTATCAATTTACCTTTTTATTGTCAATCTACTGGCAGCGTATATTTTCTTACTGCGCTAAACAGAAGTAACCGGTGCGTCGATCTCCAGTAGGTCACAAATCACAAGCCCCTAGATCCACACGCTGAGAAAAAAACGCCAAAGTCAAATAAAAAATCAGCAGGTTGGATTTTATTTACCACAGGCTAAAGTGTAGTAGACAAGCTATACAAAAAGTCAAACACTGCCTGAAACGTTTGCACGGTGTAAATGGCCAATTAATTAATAGGCTAAGCGCTTCTTTTGGTTGCCTCGCAGCGCTGTCTCTGCTGTCTAATCAGCATACAATGCCATGCATAATATGAGGGTCGTTATGTTGAGTTAATACAAAAATGTGTACAGGGCAGTATTAATTAAATCTGTATACATAGAAATCACCAGGATCTAGTTGTGGTCAGTGATTCAGTCTTAGCAGTGTGCGACACCCAGTCGGAAAAAACTGAACTGTAACGTCAAACCAAAACTGAGCAAAACTGCACAACTGATCGCAGAACCTGTGCATACTCAGATGAGATGAGTCGGGCTGTGTGCAGCGGGCTTAAGATATCGCGTGTAGTAATGTAAATACTAGGGATACACCGAATCCAAGTTTTTGGGATTCGGCCGAATATCGAATCCATCTCAAAAGATTTGAACAGAATACTGAATCAACAAAAACTGAAGAAAACTGAAGGAAACTGTTGAATGAAAAACAGACCGGCAGCTACTAACAAGGGACGCGCACAATCTATAGTTTTGAGCCTTTTAGTTAATAGTATTTTTATAACCGAATGGAAATACAGACGTGCTCAAATTTGTTGGAACCCTCACAGCTCATTGAAATAATGCTTCATTCCTCCTGAAAAGTGATGAAATTAAAAGCTATTTTATCATGTATACTTGCATGCCTTTGGTATGTCATAGAATAAAGCAAAGAAGCTGTGAAAAGAGATGATTTATTGCTTATTCTACAAAGATATTCTAAAATGGCCTGGACACATTTGTTGGTACCCTTTAGAAAAGATAATAAATAATTGGATTATAGTGACATTTCAAACTAATTAGTTTCTTTAATTAGTATCACACATGTCTCCAATCTTGTAATTAGTCATTCAGCCTATTTAAATGGAGAAAAGTAGTCACTGTGCTGTTTGGTATCATTGTGTGCACCACACTGAACATGGACCAGAGAAAGCAAAGCAGAGAGTTGTCTGAGGAGATCAGAAAGATAATAATAGACAAGCATGGTAAAGGTAAAGGCCACAAGACCATCTCCAAGCAGCTTGATGTTCCTGTGACAACAGTTGCAAATATTATTAAGAAGTTTAAAGTCCATGGAACTGTAGCCAACCTCCCTGGGCGCGGCCGCAAGAGGAAAATCGACCCCAGAGTGAACAGAAGGATAGTGCGAATGGTAGAAAAAGAACCAAGGATAACTGCCAAAGAGATACAAGCTGAACTCCAAGGTGAAGGTACGTCAGTTTCTGATCGCACCAGCTGTCGCTTTTTGAGCGAAAGTGGGCTCCATGGAAGAAGACCCAGGAGGACTCCACTTTTGACAGAAAAACATAAAAAAGCCAGACTGGAATTTGCTAAAATGCATATTGACAAGCCACAATCCTTCTGGGGGAATGTCCTTTGGACAGATGAGTCAAAACTGGAGCTTTTTGGCAAGTCACATCAGCTCTATGTTCACAGATGAAAAAATGAAGCTTTCAAAGAAAAGAACACCACACCTACAGTGAAACATGGAGGAGGCTCGGTTATGTTTTGGGGCTGCTTTGCTGTGCCTGGCACAGGGTGCCTTGAATCTGTGCAGGGCACAATGAAATCTCAAGACTATCAAGGCATTCTGGAGCGAAACGTACTGCCCAGTGTCAGAAAGCTCTGTCTCAGTCGCAGGTCATGGGTCCTCCAACAGGATAATGACCCAAAACACACAGCTAAAAGCACCCAAGAATGGATAAGAACAAAACATTGGACTATTCTGAAGTGGCCTTCTATGAGTCCTGATCTGAATCCTATCGAACATCTATGGAAAGAGCTGAAACTTGCAGTCTGGAGAAGGCACCCATCAAACCTGAGACAGCTGGAGCAGTTTGCTCAGGAAGAGTGGGCCAAACTACCTGTTAACAGGTGCAGAAGTCTCATTGAGAGCTACAGAAAACGTTTGATTGCAGTGATTGCCTCTAAAGGTTGTGCAACAAAATATTAGGTTAGCGGTCCCATCATTTTTGTCCATGCCATTTTCATTTGTTTTATTATTTACAATATTATGCTGAATAAAAAATCAAAAGCAAAGGAATAAACAATGGTGGATGCCAATTACTTTTGTCAGTTTCAAGTTATTTCAGAGAAAATTGTGCATTCTTTGTGGAGGGGTACCAACAAATTTGAGCATGTCTGTATATCCCCGAATAAGATTTCAGTTTGAAACGTACACAATTTACAAAGAGTGCAGGTGAGTGCAAAGTTATCTATAATAATAGTGTTGCGCTATTCTGATAGATACTGTTTACTGTATAAAAAAAATTAAAGCAATACTTTTAATCGTTGTTACGAGGCTCTCCAGGCAGAATCGCCACCACAATGAAACAATTAAATACATTTACTAAACTGCTCAAGCAATTCATACTCTCTTTACAGGTCGAATACACCGCAGTTTAGAGAGGTGGGTTGAAAAACCTGACCTGCCTTAAAATGTCCCGAGGTTCTGGAGCCTGATGACAATCCTATCTGAGAGCTTTGAAGAAAAAAGTACCGTGATGGGTGCTCCGAAATAGTTTTAAAAATATTTTAATAAAACACAGCAGTTCCCAAATGGTTCAACTTTTAACGTAAAATTGTATTTACTAAAGCATATTATTCCACAACGTCTTGCACATCTGACAGTTGTAAAGTTACAAAACATATTTTCTGTGCTCCGACAAAGCAACAAAGCACACAAGTCTACAACACTTTGCCGTTACTATATATTACAGGTTTACTGCATAACTTTACTCCATGAAAAGTGTGATGTGACTGTGCTGTTGCATACGGGGGGTATGTTTGTATTCAGCAGCTGCGTGTATTTAGTGCGTGCGCCACCAGTAATTTAGGGAGTCGAGAGCTGCGACAGAGTTCAAACGTGTTCTTGCTATTAAATGCAACAGTTACGTTCAATATCGGATTTGTGTATTTTATTTAAAGAACAGCACACATTGGAGGTATGTATTAAAATGGATGTACGAATCCGAACCATGCTCAAAAAGTAGGTATTCGGGCCGAATCCGAAACCGAATCCTGGATTCGGTGCATCCCTAGTAAATACTGTCGAAAAATATTAAAATATCCAGTTAAAAATTAATATAATCAGTTTCACAAAACGACGGCTGACACCAACTAGGAGTATAATAAAATGGAATATCTGACAACTGGATCCGACCGAAGTTACAGAAAATGAATGGTATGTAGGCCTACTACAAATAAAATACCAAAACAGCGTGGTGTTTAAAATAGCAAACTGGTTCGTAGTGCAAATTAATATAAACTGGAAAATATGACAAGACACCTTGATGTCTAAGTTCAGTATCTTCCTTGACAGCAGGTACAGCAGGTGACAGGTGTTTTCTTTGATTTTGGTGGCGCAGTGATACCTGGTTAGCACAGTTGCAGTGATTTGCCTTCGTTCCTAAGTAGTTCCTAATAGTGACATTGTGCTTGATATTGTAAGGGCTTGTAACACTGATGGATCAATCAGCATGCAGCATTCTAACAATCTGTTGTATAATTATAAGTATAGTACTATTAAGTAAAATAAATATATCATAGAAATAAACAAAAGAAAAAAAATATGTCTGCAGTATTTGATGGAGCATTTTGGTAGAAAAACACACGTTCTTTATAAATCTGGGGTTCAGCAGTTATAAAACTGAAAGAACGTCAAGAAAATCAAAATTCCACAAAGCAGCAGTAACAGTTGGCAATGAATGTGTGTCTGTGATGCAACAAACTGAAACACCTGCACATCAGGAGGTGGATTCAGCTTATAAAGAAAAAGTGGAAAAAACAGGCAAAAGTTATTTTTATATTTGAATAACTCCCAAGTATTGCTTATTATAGTTGTACTCTTAGTGTGTTACTTAAAATGTACTAGCAAATGTGTTCCAAATTGCACTGAAAGAAACATTTCCTAAAAGTATGTTATAAATTTGTTGAGGTGAGGTCGGGTCACAGGGAACCTTTTGTGTATCTTAAAAGAATTTAGTTAACCAGTCAAGCTACAAGGCTAGACCCACCCCTGTTAATCACTAATTGATTGATTGTGTTGACTGTTAAATTAAACCAAAAGCATACAAGTTATATTCTACTTATTTTGTGTGTGTTTTGTGTGACGGGGAGGGGGCAAGTATTTTTAAGAAGTACAAGTAGATTTTTCTAGCGTTTTGTCCCTTGGACAACAAGTTTATTTTAGAAATTGGCCACACCTACTTAGACATGTTGCATTTTTCTACTCTGATGCATTATGAGCATCAACAGTTTACTGATATAGTAAACTGTTGATGCTCAAGAAAGAAGACAAGCGTTGACTGACAATAGAACTGACAGAAGGCACAAGTGTCATTGTCCATCCATCAACAGTCCAAAGCACCTTTGACCATTGTTCCATAGTCCAATGTCTGTGTTCTTGTGCATATTTTATCCTTTTAGTCTTGTTCCCCTTTCTTAACAGAGGTATTCGTACTGCAACACATCCTTTAAGTCCTGATTTCAAGAGTGACCTCTGTACTGTTGATTTGATGGACAACTTGCCATTTGTGCCATGTTTGCCCAGTGTTTTCGTATCAAAATCAGTTTTGGGCAGGGACAAATACACAGGGGGGACGTAGAGGGATTCCCCCTCTGTGAGAATCAACTTTGCAATCAGTGGACCCAGAGCGATTTAACCCCTGAAATACCCCAGTTACTTATTCAATTTGTGTTACATTTGCTGTATGCCAATAAGAAGCTGGAATGCGCTATCTGTGCCATGTCTGCACGCTGTTAACGTAAAAATCCGTTTTGGGCCAGGAGCAATACACACAGGGGACATAGAGGGGTTACCACTCTGTGAGAATCAACTTTGAAATAAGTGGCCCACAACGATTTAACCCCAGAAATACCCCCGTTACTTATTCAATGTGTGTTACATGTGCGGGATGCGAATAAGATGCTGGCTGAATAAGAAGCCAACTTCAGCATCGTGAGTTATTAGTATTGCAATAAATTATCATATTAACATGTGTAACTCTCAACGCTTTGTAAAACTGTATTTTGAACCAATTATATACGTTTACAACTACAGTATATGCCTAGCTAAAAAGGCAACAATGAAACAGTCTTTTTTGTATTATAAACATTAACATTAACATTAACATTAACAATATTATTGTAGGTTGGATACTTTGCAATGAACAATGCTACAGACCCAACAGATCTAAAGAATCGAGCAAACCGTATCTAATTTAATAAAACAAAATGAGAACCAACAACCAAAAGAAATACTAAATCCGAACTAAATTGGGGGTAAATCGTATTTCCCAAGTATTTATTACTATAATCTCTACTCACCTCGCTTCCACGTGTGCTGTTTATACAGCTCTGTTCCTTGTCTTGAATGGTGACCTTTCCCCTCAGACAGAACTAATAGATACGAGACTCTGATTGGCTAATCGCGTTGCAGAGCCTGAATGGAGAAGGAGTGATGGAGCTGGAGAAGGAGATAGAGATAGGAAAAGCGAATTTCAACATTTTCTTTAGAAACTAACGTTATTCTGAACACACTGTGACACTGGGTGCTGCCAATACGACATGCAGTAAGTGAGACAATTATTTCAAATATATGGACACGTTTGTGAGCAATGAGAACTCAGTAGCGGAGCTAGTAGCGGCAATCTTGTTTTAGGCCTAACACAATTAGTAAAATAAAAGCGGTAGGGTGATGCCCAAAGTGAATATTACTTTGCAGTTTATTCTCTTCTGTTGCTTTTTAAAAATGTGACAATTTCTGGAAAATATAATATAATTTTCTAATACTTCACGTATTTATTTTGCGTATATTGTAATTTGCAGTCGAGTAGGGTAGAGACAGGTGACTATGAATCAAGTCATATCAAAAACATACAGTTGTGGAATTATTTATTTGTATTATAATACTGAAAAGCAGAGTACCTGTAGAGAAAGTGGTTCTGTATTGCTGTAAGGTGAAACACAAATCCAGACTAATTTGTACACATTAAAAAAATAACGAAACGAAAAGTACTATTCTGTCTGCTTTGTGTGGTTTGGTTGGGTGATTCAGATTTCTTCACATAACTATTATTGTCTCATTTGCTTACTGCAACAGTGAAAGTCCATGCACAAGTCAAGGTCCCACTGCTTAATAACAGCCTACTAGCCCCAAATAAGTATCTTTTAAATTGTGTTGTAATGTAAGCCTACTCTCACCCCCCTGATTTTTATTTTTAAAAAAGTAACATTATTAAACCTGGGAAAGCTGATAGGGCTTTTCCTGCAATACATATACTATTCAAACATCTGCCTGACGTTTAGTAGTTTGTAGTGTACTTGTGCCATACTTTTTATCCACCCAGCCCCTGCATACCCATTAATAAGCTAATACCCTTCACATACACTGGAAGGAAACCAGCCTTATAATATAAACTGTACAAAGCTGTAACACCATTAGAGCCCACTATTCCACAGAATAGACGCACAACTATCAGTTGTTAACTTTTGATCTCTTTAACAATAGTAAAAGTGACCATTGTTTTGGGTTGTTGCTGTCAACACTTTGTAAAACTGGTAAAAAGAGAGAAATATCATTAGACACTGCTCTGCAGTCCACAGTATTTATTTATTTATTGATTGATTGAGTGCAGGTCATGAAGCGAGTACGTACAGAGCAGTTCCAGTACACGGTTGCTCAGTACCTCAAGCGTCGGCAGTATGTAGACTCAGAAGGTCCTCTGAAGGGGCCGAAGTTGTCTCAGACTGTAGAGGAGATGGCAGCTAACCTCACAGGTAAGATTCAGACACTATTGCTGCACTGAAATTTGTTGCAGATGTTCTCTGTTTAAATAAATATTATTTTTTATTTTTTCCTAGAGACCAGACCATGCATGTGTTTCTTTCTATTCCAGTTTATGGGCTACTAGTAGCTGTAGTATACATAAATATTATCTTAATAACTAGTTTGAAATGTATTGAAGTGAAAAATGTTATAGATTGTTTATAAGCTATACATTATACTCTGCTGTTTTCTTAAAGGCCTGGTCACACGGGCAACGTTTGTCGACGGCAACAAGAGAAACACATTTGTTGCCTGCATGTTGCCTTGCAGTTTGAGGTGGTCTCACGAGAGACAAGCCTGCAGTCGACAAGCTGGCAACACACAGGCAACAACGTAATACAACACAGTCATAATGCAAGTTTTTGTCACAAGATGTAAACATGCTGTGAAGGAAGACTACGATGTACAAATGTACTAATTTCATAACTAGGGCTTTTGATTTTCAGTTTTAACTGATAAAACACCCCTGATACAAAAAATATATAATCGGTGGATAGCCTATAAACACCAGAAAACACTGGGAAAACTGTGGAAATGGTTAATCTATTCACGTTGACTTTACCCTTTTCCCGTTAAAAAAGAAAAACGACTACAAAAATAATAATAAATACATTTCCCAGTGCAGCTGGGCAATGTCCCGCCTTCCTGACTTGTAGCTATCATTGATTTGTTCTGAATACTTTAACCCCCCGCCAAGTACTGACAGCACGTTCCTACATTTCTATTGGAGACTCCTTGTTAGTGGGATTTAAAGCTGTATTAGTTAAGATATGGAGGATTTAAAACAGAATTGTGGCGAAATGTAAAAATATGTCTACACACAAAAACCCCAGAAGAATGTACCCGTCCGTGACCATAGGGATTTCGTTGTGGAAGACAGCAAAGGAAAGAAGTTACAACGTAAGTGTGCAAGTACTGTTGAGTTACTATACATATTTTGACAGAAAAAAAACGCTAAAGCATTTTGGAAAGTAACTGAACACACTAATTTCATACAGTGTATCAAAAACGAAAGCCCCGAAAAAAAATAAATAAAATAAAATAAATAAATAAAAACATTTACACAAAACTCGAAAATAGCTCAAAATAAGCACTGAAAAATACAATTAATAAAAACCAAAAAACAGAAGCCCTAATTATAACAAACGAAATAAATAAATACATAAATACCAAAATAAATTAACAATCAAAATAATTTTTTTTTTAATTTTGGCACAAATTATCCTCCATAACTGCATACACGGCAAATTAATTTAAAATGAAACATCTTTTTAAAAATACGCTACACATATTTAGACATGTTATCGTTGGCATTAACATTTGCTTATCCACATACACAATGTATTATATATCAATAGACTACATATAATTAATTGGATGAAATGCAGGAATCAGAATGCATCATATACACTGTCTGTCTGACGTTATGGTCGAGCCTTATCATCATGTGACATAACTATCAAATTTGATTGGCTGGTATTGAAAATGTTGCCCTCATGTTGCCTGAAAAATAGAACATCGTCCTAAGTGGGAGACATGTTACCGGGGTGTTGCCCAGGGTGGTCACACAGGCGACAAGCCGGCAACCTCTGCGCCCCCTTGTTGCCGTCGACAAATGTTGCCCGTGTGACCAGGCCTTAAAAGATCACTGTCATGTCTGCTACCAAGCATGGCTTGTGATCCAACTCCATTGATTCCTTTTGCTTGCAGTTCAAACAGAGTCAGGTTGTACCAATTTTGTGTCTGCTGCCCCTTGTCAGGCAGACTCACAGCAGTATGAAATACAGTTTGGACAATTGCGAACTTTTCTGACTGGTGAGTAAAGCACAATATTTATATTTTATATCAAACATGAGCTTTGGAACTAGGTTAGCTCATTATGATGTCAAGGGACCATGGATGTGTTTAGCATTTTTCAAACTTTCAATTCTGAAGTACTTTATTTGCAAAACGTGAAAAGTGAATTTTGGATGTGTACCTCAGTCTCAGTAATATATAGCTTACATTTTGATAGTTTGTTTTGAATAAATAATTAATTAATACAACTGACACATCTAATATTTTATACAATAATAAAGATTTGTTAGTATCTTAACTTTATTAAAATTGTTAGATCTCTTGTGACACAAGTTTTACTCCAGTTTTAAGTTTAAACTGAAATACTTTTCTCTGGATTATCATTATGTATAATACCATTGTAACTGATATTTCCCTATAAGCCCCTATAATTAATTCTATGATTACAGGCTACTACTGATAACAGTACTATACTGTAATCCCTATTATGACTACAGTACTATCCTGTATCCCTATTATGACGACAGATCGCGCTGATATTTCTGATTACAGACGTGATCTGACGTAAATGGAATGAACATTTTTTAAAAACTTTTAAAAATTATCTGACAGTTTCAAAGTGCTTTGAAAGAGCTTTCAAATAGAAAGCTTATTTGTTAAAAAAAAATAATAGTCATCTTGATTTACTGTTGTCAGAGTGTGAAAGGTAGAACTTTGTAGCATAGCAGTCTCTGTTGCAGTGCCACCCAAAGGCCATTCACACGAAACTCTACGTTACAGCCTCCAGAGCATTTTTGGGCATAACTGCATTTTTAACAACTCAAAAGTCAGCATGGAATTTTATGAATGTGGTGTTAGCCAAAAGAAAAAGCCAAGATACTAACCAACAGCGCCTAATTATTATTATTAAAACAAAAAAAACAAAAAAAAAAATAGTTTGTGATTTTTAGTAAAGAAAAGATTTGTTTAATTTTATGTGTGTTTCTTTTTTTTTTTTGTGCTGGTATTACACAAAATAAAATACAAGCTACTGTACATAAATCAGATAGTAAAAAACCACCTTGGAGTTCCGTAACATCTTAAGAGATGTCACGGAACTCCTTGGCTTTTTACTATCTGATTATGTACAGTAGCTTGTATTTTATTCTCTGTTATGTTTTTTAACTTGCAGATACAGATGTGCAGTGGAGCTGGGAAGTGACCTCAGTGCTGTACCCCCTATTTGTCTACCTCCACCTTGACATGGTACACTGTGGCCTAAAAAGCTCAGTGGACAGCTTTTATAGCCGCTTCCACAACATGTTCCTGCAGGACACTGACCAGAAGGACATTATAGAACAGTTACGGACTACCCTGACAGTCCAGGATATCTCATCTAATCCAAAACTCAGAGCCTTCCTTGACAATAAGTATGTCGTCCACCTCACTGATGAGGCCTACAACTACCTCCTCCGCTACCTCCAGAGTGACAATAACACTGCTCTCTGTAGGGTGCTGGCTTCCCACATCCAAGTGGAGGTTACTTCCACCCAGCGGACTGTCTATCAATTGTATGGTAGCGGCCCCAGTGGCGTGGGGGTGTTTTCACGAGGGGATGCCAGCAATAACATGGAACCTGGGGATGTTCCTGCTACCATCCTGCAGAACGAAGCCGCCCGCAACTTGTTGCAAGAGTGTATCAAACGTGTGAAGGACGGGCCACCGTCGCTCAGCACGGTCTGCTTCTACGCATTTCACAACACAGACCAACTGCTCAATTCCGCTGAGATCTCCGCCAACAGCAAGCTGTTGGCTGCCGGCTTCGACAACTCCTGCGTCAAATTGTGGAGCCTGCGGGCCCGGAAGCTCAAGGCAGAGCCCCACCAGGTGGACGTCTCAAGAATCAATTTGGCGTGCGACGTCCTTGAGGATGAGGTATTTGAAGGGTAGGGCTGTGCGTCGGCAGTGTCTTCACAATAAGATACATATCATGATACGAGGTTCACGATATGATGCATATCAAAATACAGTAAATTAAGTGTGAAACATAAAAATTACACAATTATTGTCCCTTTTGATTGTGCCAGGTATAATATAATAGGTTTTTTGTCCAATAAAATTCACATTCAGTTAATCATTATCGTCCAGAGAAGGAAACAATACATTTAACTATTCATTTATTCAGAAAATGCAGTTTTTGTTTGTCAACCAGCAGCCTAGATTCCAGCCTGCGCTGAAGCCAGGCATTGGCTTTTGTCACTAATCCATGGGACCATTTTTATTTAATTTTAATACCACACATTCTATTCTGTTTAACTAAACTCGGACATCTCGTTACTGCATGTAATGCCGAGTCACTGTGTTGTATTTATGGATGAACTAAAACATATCTATCATTAGATAGACAGATCATGATAATAAGCACTGTCATTCAATGTAGAATAATAAGCACTGTAATTCAATATAGAATAAGCACTGTAATTTAATATAGAATAATGAGACTAAGCACTGTAATTCAATGTAGAATGAGAATAAGCACTAATTCAATATGGAATAAGCACTGTAGTTCAATGTAGAATGAGAATAAGCACTGTGATTCAATATAGAATAAGCACTGTAATTCAATGTAGAATGAGAATAAGCACTGTAATTCAATATAGAATAATGAGAATAAGCACTGTAATTCAATGTAGAATGAGAATAAGCACTGTAATTCAATGTAGAATAAGCACTTTAATTCAATTTAGAATAATAAGTAATGTAATTCAATGTAGAATGGTAATAAGCACTAATTCAATATAGAATAATGATAATAAGCACTTTAATTCAATATAGAATAAGCACTGTAATTCAGTGTAGAATAATAAGCACTAATTCAATGTAGAATAAGCACTTTAAATATAGAATAATGATAATAAGCACTTTAATTCAATATAGAATAATGATAAGCACTGATTCAATGTAGAATAAGCACTGTCATTCAATATTGAATAATGATAAGCACTGTAATTTAATCTAGAATAATGATAAGCACTGTAATTCAGTATAGAATAATGATAATCACTAATTCAATGTAGAATAAGCACTGTAATTCAATATTGCTCTTATTGTAACACTTGAAATGTATTTGCTTACGATTGTTAGTCGCCCTGGATAAGGGCGTCTGCTAAGAAATAAATAATAATAATAATAATAATAATAATAATAATAATAATAATAATAATAATAATAATATTGAATAATGATAATAAGCACTGTAATTAAATGTAGAATAATGATAATAAGCACTGTAATTCAATATAGAATAGTATTTCCTACCGTTTTGGTTTCTTTGTGGTAAGAATAAGGACATTAAATTAAGGGGATAATGGCAATTGAAACTTATTCATATTAGTGTTTTTTTTTGTTGTTGTTTAGGACCAGTACGTTCAGGACATGTAAGTATTTCAAAGTTAGGTTAACATTTATATTTACATAATTCATGTAGAACACTTAAAATTAATAAAACGTCAGTAATGCAATTAATAAAATAATACATGAAATATATGTTCAAAGGCTAAAGTCAATTGGTTAAACACTTTGCATTAGTGTGTTCATTCGTATTTGCCTGCAAATTATTTGTATAAAGTTATTGAAGGGTCTAGGGATGTCGCTGTATAAAATTGACGGTATGGTAACCGTCAAAAAATATACCACAGTTATCATGATACCGTCATTTTTTTTTGTAATCCATTTTTAAATGGCTATTTAAAGAATTACACTGTGGTCAAGGCATTTTATTAACAAAAAATAACTTTGAAGTTTTAAAACAAATCTTAATTTTAAATTGCTATAGTTACATTTTTGCTACAAAACTTATTGAGAAAATAAAACGTTTCCATCAATTTGAAAAATATGATATTATAGCAGAATGTCTATTTAATTATATCACACTAATGAACTGGTCTGGTTTTTGAAATCTCCATTTGCAAATGAAAAAGGTGCTATACATTATACAACAAATCAAATTAGAGGCAGGGGGTTGTTTTAATAAATTTGCACACACCCAACATACATAATGGAATATTGAACATGTAAATACATTAAAAATATGTTAATGCATTTACAGCAAGTTACTTTAACAAGAAGGAAGTTCGCTAGTCAGTGTTAACAGCAACACGACTGCATACTTATTTTATTACAGTATCTGAGTTAAACAGAACAGCAAGGCGGGCATGTTGCAGATAGGAAGATTTACATTATAAATCAGCAATGATTATTAGGCAGTCAGACACTGTCTAGATATGCATAAAATAATTTGAATTGTGAATTATGTTCTACTTCGTAAAGATTATAATGTGATATCTTGTAACAATTGTAAGTCGCCCTGGATAAGGGCGTCTGCTAAGAAATTATTATTAATAATAATAATAATAATAATAATAATAATAATAAAAATAATAATAATAATAAAAGTGATTCCACTAAAAACAAGTTAAAATGGGGGGTAGGGTATCTACAGTAATACAGTACAGTTGACACATGCTACGTAAAAACAGAATTTGATTTATATTTTCCCAGGACATTTGGCAGCTTACTTAAATAATATACATAAAAGTTGTATACTTACTGTTGATAAGCCACTTCTCTCGCGTGATTTTTTTTAAGAACATATTCTGTGGTAGAAAGGTATAATCCTTATGCAGCTGTATTTTCTTTATGATGCAGTAGCAATACGGTACGATCTTGGGAAAACCGAACATACAACGCAATTGTTTTGTTTAGCACTGGGACACATTATGCAGCTTCAATTAAAACATATTTTGTTCACGTCACAGAATTTATAAATGACAGCATTAATAAGGTGTGAAATAAATAGAAACATGCATTATTATACTTTCTTCAAATTTGTGTTCAAACTATTTTCTTGGAGGGATCTGCTGTTTGTACAAAATCTCACCCGGAGTTTATGCTGTACTGTAATCCTAGAGTTTATGCACATGCTGCTGGAGCCCCTGAGTCTCTCAGCTACTACTTCTACGAAAACATATTTTTATTCTCGATTGTTTAAAATGTGGCGTTATATAAGTTAGATTTATTTTTAAGGTTTGCCATCTGACATCGCAGTTAGCGAAAGCATAATACAGTAAATGCCGTCTCTCGCAGCAGGTGCTGATACGATCAGCGATCGGTTGAAACCATGAACGCCCGCCCCTGCATAGTATTGCTTAGTGCCAATTGGTTGAAATGCTAAATGCCAGCACCCGCGCGTCAATTGTCTGAAGCAGTTGCTGCATCGCTGTCTTGCTCATTCATAAACTACAATTATCGGTCGAAAAAAACAAACAAAACCCCAAAATGCCGGTGCGGCGCAACAGTGGGAAAAAAAATTTGCCGATACCGTAAACTCGGTAATCATGGTATAGAAAAATGGTTGCAGTTTCAAAACCGTGGCAGTTTATACCACGGTTTACCGTAAAACCGGTATACTGTGACATCCCTAGAAGGGTCTTGTATGCAGTAAGCTTTATTGACAAACCAGGAAGTGAGTTAGGCTGAGAAGTTGGAAACAATGTGAACGTGTGAGCTGCAGTAATACAACTGTAACATTAGGCCAGTTTACATGTGTGGTTTGTTTCATGTGAATGGACAATGTGCGTAAAACTTGTCAGGGAAAGCTCGTGAGAAGGTCCCAAAAAAACGGTTTTACAGTGAAACTCAATTTCTTGTGAGATTCCAGGAAATGCTTGTGAAATCAACGCCCACTACACATGTAAACACGAGTTTCTCATAAAAATGGCTTGTTCAAGTCCTTTCCTAAAGCCGCTATAGTCACATGGGAATGTGTATGTTACCATGGTCCAAAGATGGCAACAGGGAAGTTAATGTTTTGTTTGCAGTATTTCCCTTATCAGATTGATGTTGCAGATAACGCCACTTTTGTCTCCATCTTCCCTAGAACTTATCAAAATACTAATCACACAGGGATCTAAATGTGTTTGTAAAGTATCATACAGGTTGTATTTACCAAGTTTCTGTTTAAAACTATTACAAATGTTTGATAAACTGCATTCTGTTTGTGAATTCATGTGGTTACAGCTACTGTACAGTACTTCAGAATACAGAACAACTGTCAAAACGACTTTATTGTAAAGTACTACTAAATACTATGGTTAAATGTGTATAGCTATACTCCAAATGCAATTTCTTCTAGTTTATGTCTGAGCAAAACCTGTGTCCATCCTCCACTTACGTCCATTGGAGCGATGAAGAGAGTTGGGTGTTAATATCCATAAGGGAAGAGGATATGATGAGGCAGCTTGATACAATGCACAACACGAACATTGTTTAACCCTCTCTCAAAATAAAATGTGGTGTGGAAATTTTGTGACTTTATTTCTCGGGAATCAACAATACTACTCAATATTCCAGTTCTTTATTTAGCAGAAGCAGTCATACAAATACAGCGCAAATGAAGATGCAATATTTGGTATAACAAGATACAAAATAAGATAATGAAACAAAAATGTGATACAGAATGAAAGTACACCGTCGGGTTACAAAAATAAAGATAGTTGTGCTTCTCTAATAGCAGGACCCTCTTCATATCGCTGATGTACAATTCTTGCTGGAGGCTGAGGTAGCTGTTCCTCCGCGTGCCTGAACACCTCCTTACAGTCCTGGCACAGTTTGTGCAGGATACAGCAGGCAGTAATAATTTGGGGAACAAGCTTGTGGTTCACTTTAGTACGCTTCAGTAATGTCCGCCATCTACCTTTCAATAGCCCAAATGCCTGTTCAACCACCACTCAGATTTGGCCCAGTTTATTAATAAAGTAACTCCACCCCCCCACCCCCCCAGATGATGTGTGAAAAGCAGTGTGGATGACAACACTAAAACAAACTATAAATCAGCAAATCAGATCTTTTAATATCCATTTATGTCGAACACGATGGCATGTGGATTCAAAGGGAAATGAGAGACTTTACATGTAAACACAAAAAGGCATCATGTCCACGTTTATTTCACGAGAAACAGATGTCTCAAGAAAAGTCAAACACTCATGTAATGTGACCTATCAGAATCTGTCTGCATCCAGCTGAATTATTGATATGAGTTATTTCTATACAATATCCGAACCCCAACATTACATTAATTACAATAAATCATTTTTTTTTTAAACCTGAAAAAAAACTATTTGAAGTTTCGTAAACATCTCTAAACTACTGACCTGAAAAAATGATCAAGTTTTGCATGTGTGTTTTGCAGATTAGCAAGGCTTTCTACTATTTTTTTTCTGGACTCTTTTCTGAGATGGCATTTTTCACACAGTAGAGATCTGTGTGCTTGAAAGGGTAGTATTCACTATTGGTTTCTTGTGTTTTTTTTATTTCCTGCTAATGCTACTCAACCACGCAAATCATGTTATTGTTTGGATCCACACTTCCTAATACAGACGTCTCTAGTTGCTGTAGCTGAAGGGCACTGTGGCCATAATGAATAGATGCTGTAAGAAGGCCTTAAATGCAAATTCAAAAGTTGGGGCGAGGCTGCTAGCATATATACTAATAAATGTTATTCTCCAGTTTTCAATGTAGACTATAAAACGGAATCTATGCATGAACATCATTGTTTGCAGAACACCAAGTTTCTTTCATGCCGTCTCACATTTAAGATTTAAAAAAAAAAAAAAAAAGAGTAGCGCAGGGTACCGATACAGGGGTCGCTACAGATAATCATATTGTCAAGAAAAATATAACGGTTCACCATGTTATATGGGGATTGATTAGTTGACAAACTTGACTGATTTAAACTTAAGACTATTTAATTGTTGTTTTTGGTATTTTTTAATTATCCAGCTTTCCCCTCTGTTTTGGGCATTCTTGCTACTTTAGTTGTTGCCAGTGTATTTTCCTGTAAAATATAATCATATTCTCTGTCGATCTGGCACTTAATTGGTGCACTCTGTTTTTCTGCTCTTGTAGGCGTGGTAGGATTTCAATTCCACGCTGTAATAAAGTTAATGACAAAGGTTTTTATTCTGAAGTTTGTTGTATATTTTTTTTAATAAAATAACAAAGGAACAAAGCGAAGCCACGTTTGGAAGTATTTTGAGGAACCGGACGAGAAAACTGTTGTATGTAAATAATTATGCCAAACAAAGTTGCCGTACCACAAAACACGTTCAGTGCTTCATCATTTGAAATGAAAACATTCCGAGTTTAAAAAAAGCAAACATCCATACTAAACGGAATGCTTCAGCTGACATTTATTTAGCCCTTGCATCCCTGTGAATACGTAGAGCACAATTTTTAAAATTAAAAAAAAAAAAAAAAGAATTCATACATATAAATAAATTATGTATTGGCTTTAATTTACTAGCACTAATATATATACAGACATGCTCAAATTTGTTGGTACCCCTAAACAAAAAACAAAGAATGCACAATTTTCTCTGAAATAACTTGAAACTGCCAAAAGTAATTGACATCCACCATTGTTTATTCCATATTTAATAGAAATCAGACTTTGCTTTTGATTTTTTATTCAACATAATATTGTAAATAATAAAACAAATTAAAATGGCATGGACAAAAATGATGGGACCGCTAACCTAATATTTTGTTGCACAACCTTTAGAGACAATCTCTGCAATCAAACGTTTTCTGTAGCTCTTAATGAGACTTCTGCACCTGTTAACAGGTAGTTTGGCCCACTCTTCCTGAGCAAACTGCTCCAGCTGTCTCAGGTTTGATGGGTGCCTTCTCCAGACTGCAAGTTTCAGCTCTTTACATAAATGTTCGATAGGATTCAGATCAGGACTCATAGAAGGCCACTTCAGAATAGTCCAATGTTTTGTTCTTATCCATTCTTGGGTGCTTTTAGCTGTGTGTTTTGGGTCATTATCCTGTTGGAGGACCCATGACCTGTGACTGAGACTGAGCTTTCTGACACTGGGCAGTACGTTTCGCTCCAAAATGCCTTGATAGTCTTGAGATTTCATTGTGCCCTGCACAGATTCAAGGCACCCTGTGCCAGGCGCAGCAAAGCAGCCCCAAAACATAACCGAGCCTCCTCCATGTTTCACTGTAGGTATGGTGTTCTTTTCTTTGAAAGCTTCATTTTTTTGTCTGTGAACATAGAGCTGATGTGACTTGCCAAAAAGCTCCAGTTTTGACTCATCTGTCCAAAGGACATTCTCCCAGAAGGATTTGGCTTGTCAATATGCATTTTAGCAAATTCCAGTCTGGCTTTTTTATGTTTCTTTCAAAAGTGGAGTCCTCCTGGGTCTTCTTCCATGGAGCCCACTTTCGCTCAAAAAGCGACGGATGGTGCGATCAGAAACTGACGTACCTTCACCTTGGAGTTCAGCTTGTATCTCTTTGGCAGTTATCCTTGGCTCTTTTTCTACCATTCGCACTATCCTTCTGTTCAATCTGGGGTCAATTTTCCTCTTGCGGCCATGCCCAGGAAGGTTGGCTACAGTTCCATGGACCTTAAACTTCTTAATATTTGCAACTGTTGTCACAGGAACATCAAGCTGCTTGGAGATGGTCTTGTAGCCTTTACCTTTACCATGCTTGTCTATTATTTTCTTTCTGATCTCCTCAGACAACTCTCTCCTTTGCTTTCTCTGGTTCATGTTCAGTGTGGTGCACACAATGATACCAAACAGCACAGTGACTACTTTTCTCCATTTAAATAGGCTGAATGACTGATTACAAGATTGGAGACATGTGTGATACTAATTAAAGAAACTAATTAGTTTGAAATATCTCTATAATCCAATTATTTATCTTTTCTAAGGGGTACCAACAAATGTGTCCAGGCCATTTTAGAATATCTTTATAGATTAAGCAATAATTCATCTCTTTTCACAGCTTCTTTGCTTTATTCTATGACATACCAAAGGCATGCAAGTATACATGATAAAATAGCTTTTAATTTCATCACTTTTCAGGAGGAATGAAGCATTATTTCAATGAGCTGTAAGGGTACCAACAAATTTGAGCACGTCTGTGTGTGTATATATATATATATAATATATGGATTACCAGTTTGTGGCACCGATCCCTAAACATTTAGCGTTATAACAATGTATTGAAATCTGTATTTCATAGATTATGTAACGTATGCAGCTGTGAGTTTTTTATTACTATTATTATTGGTTTGGTTTTGTTCTTTTGATATAATATGTAAAAAAAAAAGGGGGGGGTAGTTTATTTTATTCACTTTTATACAAATACAAAGAGACATTTACTAATATACAAATGCTTTTAATTTCAGTATATACTTGTTGGTGTGTACGCGTTTTTTTTTTGTTTTTTTTTTAATATGTATATATAATATAATATAATGTATATCTCAACTTTGTAGTTGTCTTTACGATGTTCAAATGTCATTTCCTTATTTAGGGTTTCTTTGCATAGAAAATACTAACCAGGGCTGTCAATATACATCATAATGTAATATAAATAATGTGTGTATGTAGATATGGTTTAAACATTTAAATGCCAACACCTGCATAGCATTTAAATGTTAATAAAAATGTACCAAAAGCACATCCCTGCCCACTAATAATACGTTGTTAGTTTATAAAGTTGTTTTATGTAAATTATTCTTTCAGTCGCTTGTGCTCTCCCTTACCAAGTCAACACACACACTTCCTAAAAATGTTAAGTCAAATTATTGTATACTGATACTGCACTAATGCAAATAAAGAAACAATAATATTGTATTCGTATTGATAGCCTTGCTATAGCATCCCAACTCTCTCCAAATACAGAATATTGTATTTATTATATAGATTTACCTTCCAAAATCAAGGATCAAGAATCCAGTTGTTTATGCAACAGTCACAAACATGCATTGCAAGTGAGTGGATTCAGCCATATGTTTATTAATTTATTATTGAAAATCTAGACTTATTGGTCACGTGTTTCTGGCAATTCCCAGGCAGATTACAGTTAGCTGGCTCTATGATCCATTCTCTTGCTACCGCATGCAGTATATTCACAATTGACTATTGAGATGTCGGGAACCAACGAAGTACAAGAAGCTTGATAACATGCAAACTCAAGCTGTGCAGCATTTAATTTAAATGTCATATGTAGTTAATATTTTTTCAATGCTTAAAACACCCAGGGCACAGCTTCTCTGGAGTGCTGCATATGCATACTATACACGTACATGTATACAAGGTTTCCTGCAGAACCGTAGCTTTAGCAATTCTGATCCTTATTGTAGTCCACAAATTGAAATAAAATCCAGCATTTGCGTTAATATAAAAAATATCCAATCACAATATTTAGTACAGTACATTTTCAAATTAATGATTGTAAATCTACAATATGCTACCCTATTCACCTGCATTTCCCACATTATTATTATTATTATTATTATTATTATTATTATTATTAATAATAATAATAATAATAATAATTAATAATAATAAATACCTGAATCCGAATTCCACAGGGACAGTGCTAGGCTTTCGCCAGTAGAATGTTACATTTTTTGTTATTGGGGATCCTGTAATGCTCACCCAGGCATTTTTGTAACTTTCTGTAATTTTGTTATGCAAGTCTTGCAGCAAGTTGATATTAAGCCCCGTATTTGTCTTTTTGAACAAGTTTGTGCAACTAACAAGGGTTTCTTTTTTTTCTTCGCCTTGTTTTTCTAAAACAAATCATGCTCAATGAATTCGATTTAAAAGATTTAACTTCAACTCTGTAGGTGGTTGCTCAAGCCTGGTGCACGTAGCAATAATATACTGACACGAATTCCCAGCCATGCTAATTTAATACATTTTGGGGTACAAACGTGACTTTTACTGTGCAGTGAATGGCATCTTATTGCTAAGGGACAGAAAAGTCTAAACTTAAAGCAATCCGGTATCCGATCACCAAAGATGATAACAAAAGGATGACAAAACATATCTGTACTTTTGCAAAGAGCTTAGTTTATTTATTTTTATTTATTTATTTTATTTTATTTATTTATTTATTGCAAAGGGCTGCATTATTATTATTATTATTATTATTATTATTATTATTATTATTATTATTATTATAATATATATATTTTTAACTTTGTGGTAGCTTCATTATTTATAACCGTGCTTCTAAAACAACTTGCAATAAAGCAGTATCATTTTATGTAAATGGCAATAATTTGAAATGGTCAATAAATGGTGTCAGAATGAACCCCCTCGGTAGTGTATGCTTATTTTTTCTATTTGGTGAGAGAAGCTTGTCGGAGTTACTATCATCAGATCTCGGTTGTTAGACTTGCTTGATACGGTCTCCAGTTTTAGTAGAAAGTTGTGTGAGGTTATGTCACAAGCAGGATCTTCACTGCTGAAGTCTCGTGAACATATAGTATGGCTTTCAGACTTATTTCCACGTAATAGTAATTTTTTGTCAATTTGCAAAGCTTTTTGTCATTAGGTGATTTACTCACCCTTTTTGTATGTACCATTTTTTGGCTGTGCTCTTCCTATAGCGTGAGGAATGTGTGTGCAATGTCACATTCTCACAACAATGGAGAGAGAATTTGAAGTTTCTAAACTGCATGTAAACCACGCCATAGTCTCAAAGGATAGCAGACCCTACTCCTAAATAGAGAATCTGTAACGAGCCAGGGGTTTGAGAAGGTTGGAGACAAGTTGTGTGAAGTTGCGAGATTTGCTGTGAAAAGATTGAATAACGGATTACAACGTATCTGCCCCTAGGGCTAGCGTGTTTATTTATTTAAGATTGGTACAGAGATTTTTTTTTTTTTTCTCTCTCCTGTAGAGTGAAGATGAAGACAGTGCTGGTACTGAAATGAAAACCCTAAGAGGACACTGTGGGCCGGTGTACAGTACTACATTCCTTACAGACAGCTCGGGACTCCTCTCCTGTTCTGAGGACACAACAATCAGATACTGGAACCTTGGCAGTTTTACTAACACTGCTTTGTACCAGGGACATGCGTACCCGGTGTGGGACATTGACATTAGCCCGTGCAGCCTTTATTTTGCCAGTGGGTCGCATGACAGGACTGCTAGGCTTTGGACGTTTAGTCGGACATACCCATTGAGGCTCTATGTGGGTCACTTGGCAGACGTAGACTGTGTCAAGTTCCATCCCAACTCTAATTATATCGCCACAGGCTCCACTGACAAAACTGTCCGGCTGTGGAGTACACAGCAAGGGAATTCCGTAAGGCTGTTCACTGGCCATCGTGGCCCTGTTTTATCACTGGCCTTTTCACCCAATGGGAAGTACCTGGCATCAGCAGGGGAAGACCAGAGGCTAAAACTGTGGGACTTGGCATCGGGTGCATTATTTAAAGACTTGAGGGGGCATACCAGCAACATCACAAGCCTCTCCTTCAGTCCCGACAGTAGCTTGATAGCCTCTGCCTCCATGGACAATTCTGTCAGGGTTTGGGATATCCGAAACACGTACTGCAATGCACCTGCGGACGGCTCCTCCAGTGAGCTAGTTGGCGTTTACACAGGACAGACTAGTAATGTATTGAGCGTGCAGTTTATGGCCTGCAACTTACTACTAGTGACTGGAACAGCACAGGAAAACCAAGAACATTAGTCTAGGGTAGAGAGATACTGGTGTCTAAGTGGTCTAGGACAGGTAATATTTATTCTTGTGGTGGTAAGATGTTGGTTTGCCAGACCTGGTAGGGGAAAGTTAGAAAATGGCAAATGGAGCATGTTTCATGGAGCCTTGAAAAAACCCTAATACATTTTAAGGCGGTATTCCGTGAGGCGAACAGGCTCGGACAGCCAGGTTCCGCTTGTTCGATGTAGAACAGGAACAGGTTTTAGTCTATTTTGTGAAATTAGTTTGATTTTTTTTTTATTTTCAGTCAAAAGTTCCAAGCAGTATTTATATCAAATGTAATAAACTGGACCATTAATATTATTATTATGGGTCAAATAAATAAAACAAATCTCGCAATACAGTACAAATCATCGTAAATCGCGGCTACATTTATTGTAGTTTGCCAGTATTGCAAGTACACATAGTTTATCTAATATTAGAATACAGAGAATCCGCAATACAGCTATGATCAAAGGTTTTGCATCCCCCTATAAAATTAACAAATGTTGCTTAATAAAGTCAAATGAAACCTGCTGAATAATGTTACGTTAACCTATTGAATAACATACCGCTTTGTAGTTTGATCATATAGGCCTACAGAATGAAAAATGTGACATTTCAAAATCTAAAATGAAATATGGCTTCCGGTAGACTTTTGCAATATAACTTTGATTATATGAAGGTAAAATTATGTTTCTTATTTTTTATTGCGTCTCAATCCTAAAATTCTAGGTGATGCAAAACTTTTGGGCACAGCTGTACCTGCGGGGCTTCACCGTGTTTCACCGTGTAAAAATGTTTGCCGAGCAGACCGGGCTGTTCGACTAAATAAGCAGAACACGTTCCAGGGCAGGGAAGTGGAACGGTTTAGCCAAATCGGATTGTTCAGTTCGGTCTCAGAAATTACGCCTTCAGTAAGTCGAAAGAGGGTAAACTGGTTTCAAAGATATGTATCGGATCGATGTCTGAACTTATTAAATCAAATGGGTTTGAATGGCAGGCAGAAATAACTTGCTGACAAAACATACAGGTGATTTCCTTATGTAGTCCAAGGTTTGTGCTCCTCTGGGTCTGCGAATCCAGCCAATGATGTTTTAAATAAGACAAATATTTTTTTCAAAGGTCATTTGGATGAGAGGTGCCCAAGATTTACACTTCAAAATCAATGAAGCTTAACAGAGAGAAAATTCGACAAGATGTCCCCATGCCCCACAAAAAAGTGTCTTTCAATGTATGAAAGTATGCCAAAGACTGATCAGTAGTTATGGAGATACTTCTAAAATGTCAGTCTTTAGCCCAATCAATCGACGGCCTGAATTACTGCGGTAGCATGAACTGGATTCTGTTGCACTCAAGAAATTGCAATGGGATGTCTATAAGCAATTTCATTGCAATTGGATGGGCAGTATTTTCTGTTTGTTGGTGGGGACAGTAAACTCCAGTGAACGAGAGGTGGTCTGTCTGTTGTCTTTGCTTTTGTTTGTGACAAGCAAACCATCATCCTAGTAATGTCACTGATCTTAAATATATCCATCTGAATTGAAGGGTTTCAAATGTACAGCATTCTGCATTAGTCCCAGTTTACTGACTGCTGAAAGGTTTAGGAAATGTTTGTTTGTAAAGAATAGGTACAACAAGGATGTTATTGCTATCAGAGGAACTTGTGCTGTTTGCCAGGCCAAAAGGCTTTAAAAGATTGTGTCTTGAATTATTAGATTGTAATTTATTGAGGAAAAACAAATTCTTTAGAAGTTTGCCCTGAGCAAGCATAAGCGCCTATCTCCTATGGCTCATGTATTGATTTATACTAAAATGCTGTATGTAGGGATGATTCTCTACTGAAGGGTCAATAGCTGATGCTTTTTGCTCCTCTATTCCTCAGTAGCACCAACTGTTCAATTGTAATGCACTAAGGGATTGAAAAACCTAACATTACCAGTCAGAAAAATGAACAGGATATTTTGTATGCTTTTGATACCTAGTTTACAAGCTTGTGTGGTGTGTATGCTGCAGTCTACAAAATTGTTCTTTTTATTTTGGAACTGTTAAAAGTAAATACTATTTTCTTAAGTGACTGGCAGTGGCATATTCCAGTTCTTTGCATTTCTGAAGGACTCATTTTTGTATTGACATTTCTATTAAAATGTTTGTTTGTTTTTTTAATTAATTAAATACTACTTGTAATTTTGTTTTAATATAATTCTTTACATTATATGAATGTGTTAGAGACAGATATCCAGCATGGTCATTCCAGGTCATATGGGGCAGATTTGCCATAAGATTTTTTAATAGATGGCAGATCTGTCCACAAATACGTTTGGAATGATGAATGTAATTCTATTTAATATTAACCCTTTCCAGGCTGTTTTTTTTTTTTTTGTGCAATTTAAGAAAATTATTGAACATTAGTCTAACAGAAGTTATTGAAATGATCAAATCTCCATAAAACCCTATATCATTTAAAAGTTTAGAACTTGTAAGAATATTATTTTTAAACTGTTTCTAGAATTCAGAACATAGTAAAATTTGTAAAGGTACAGAATTGGTAGAAAAAAAGTTTCCCCAAAACAATGTATCCTACTATCTCATTTCATGGTTTCAGGTCCCAAAACATGGTGCTACAGATACAGGAATGTCTCCACAAGAGATACAGTAGTACTCTGTCTCCATATGAAGACCCTTTTTTCCAGTAACTATTTAGGTAATTCAGAACATGCTGGAATATAAAAAGGCACAGAAATTACTAACATATTTATCTAACTATTTATTCATCATGACGTGTATGACTTTTGACAAATGTAATGCCATAAGGGGTGGTGTTAATGTAAAAGTCCAAATTTGAGAAGAAATAAAAACAATTCTCCAATACACATAATTAACTTTTGACCTCTTGAGGTCAAATAAGTAAATAACAAAATAAATAAATAAAATGGCAAATCCGAAAACACACAGCACAGCCCTAAAATGAGCCTGGATTGACATTATTTAACCGTACACTTAAAGCCCGCCGCACACAGCCCGACTCAAGGCGTCCCGACTCATCTCATCTCAACTGGCCGTACAGAGTTTGGATGAATCGTATCAGTGTGCGTGCCCTTGAAACCAAGATTATGCAGATTTCAGTCGGGATGTCTTCAGATTTGAAAACTGAACATGTTGAATCTTTTTCAGACGCAGTTTCGTTCAGATGTGATCAGTCTGTCTGTGTGCGGCGGTTGCCGACCAAGACTGAGACCCTGATTTGTCATAAGGGTGTCAACCAATGGTGAAGCAGGTTTAAGTGACGTAGCTTGTCATGTAACTTGTCATACAAGATTGCAGAATATTGACAGCTTTAGTTCCACAGGTAAAAAATACATTAGTCTTGAATTGCTCAGAGTGTCCCGAATTCAAAAATACCAGATATGTGCACATTTGAATAGTTTTTTTTTTTTAGGCGTTTACTAATCAAAGGTAAATTATCAATTTACCTTTTTATTATCAATCTAATGGCAGCCTATATTTTCTTACTGCGCTAAACAGAAGTAACCGGTACGTCGATCTCCAATAGGTCACAAATCACAAGCCCCTAGATCCACACGCTGAGAAAAAAACCGCCAAAGTCAAATAAAAAATCAGCAGTTTGGATTTTATTTACCACAGACTAAAGTGTAGTAGACAAGCCATACAAAAAGTCACACTGCCTGAAACGTTTGCACGGTGTAAATGGCCAATTAATTAATAGGCTAAGCGCTTCTTTTGGTTGCCTCACGGCGCTGTCTCCGCCGTCTAATCAGCATACGATGCCATGCATAATATGAGGGTCGCTATGTTGAGTTAATACAAAAATGTGTACAGGGCAGTATTAATTACATTTGCATACATAGTAATCACCAGGATCTAGTTGTGGTCCGTCTAATTCAGTCTTAGCAGTGTGCAACACCCAGTCGGAAAAAACTCAATTGTGACGTCAAACCAAAACTGAGCACAACTGATCGCAGAATCTGTGCATACTCAGATGAGATGAGTTGGGATGGCTTGAGTCGGGCTGTGTGCGGCGGGCTTAAGGCGCTTTAAGGCACAACATGTCAATCTACCCCATGCTATTATAAAACAATTATAAAGTGATTAGATGTATTGACTTTTTAATGAACACAGCAAATGAAAAAAAAGCTTTTCTATAACAGTAAACATCAGTATTCACAAGAAAATGGTTCCAGTAAAAAGTAAACAATTTGTTTAAAAGCGTTTTATTTTAATAAACGAACATCAGTTTATTAATAAATATTGTGGCGTGCAGGGTAATGGAAATAATGGCTCTTTTTTATTAAGGTTTGTAGGTGACAATACGCCGAACTGGCTCACAGGCCGCTTTAAATAGACACCCAACCCCCCCCCCCGATTTGTGCTCTGTTGAGGTGAGTGATTCGCATATTAAGAGAACCAATCAGCACGTTCATTCAAGACACCTCCTAAGACCGCCTCCCTGGCTGGAACTGCCAAGCAGTGACGGAGCCTGTCTCCTGCAGCAGCTCACCTCGCAGGGCGGCGTCCAATCTTCTCTGCTGCATTGCCATCTCTTTAGTTTCTTTTTGCCCTCAAAGATAAGCTTCTCCTTTTTTGCAGTCACGATAGCAGAGGGACAGATGGTGCTGGCGCCTAGGCCGACAGGTTGAGGTTAACCGGGCGTTGGCGAAGTCTCACTGGACCCAGGATGAGATAGTGGACCTTGGTTCTGGGAAGATGTTGATTCCGACAGTGGCTCGACGTTCTGGTCGCGCCTTGTCGGTGTGGTCCTGGTTGCAGTTGAGGATTGGGTAGCAACCACAGTACTGGGCCTGGCAGGTTCCGATTGGGCAGAAGCGTTATCTGGCGAAGACTGGGCATTCTCAGCTCGTATAAGGTTGTAGTAAAGTATAGGCAGCATCTAGACAGTCCTTCAGCTGGCGGGTGTACTCTGGACCGGGGGCAGCCATCGGGGTGTCTGGAGCTCTACCATAGAAGAGCTCGGCCAGAGTCCGGAGTTCTCCATCCAACATCAGAAACGCTGGGGTGCAGCCGGTGGACTCCTGAACAGCACTTCTGCATGCGAGCAGGACGAGGGGAAGCTGTTGGTCCCAATCCCATTGGTGCGTGGCAGTTGTGATGGCGAGCTGGGTAGAGAGGATTTGATTGAACCACTCCATCAACCTCTCTGGGGGTGTAGCGGCATGGTGCGGGTCTTCCTGATTCCCAGACGGTGGCACAACTCACTGAAGACCTGCGACTCAAAGTTTCTCCCCTGGTCCGAGTGCAGCTCCCGAAGCTGCAGAAGAAGCCTCAAGGAGTGCCTCCACCACTATTGCCACGGGGACAGGGGCCTAGGACATCAACCCCCACCTGTTCCATGGGACCCCCCCCCCCCCCCACCACACTTGTTGGAGAGGGTCCCAGGACTGGCGACAGATGTCCTCTGCGTCCCGGCAGCAGCGTCCCCAGTAATACAGCTGTCCAAGCCATTTTTAAGGGTCTTAGTAACCCCAAAGTGGCCGTCCTGGAGGCTCTGTGTACGGCCTATAGGATTGTGTTCTTGAGGCAGCCTGGTACGATGAGCTGCCACCACATCTCTTGGTCTGCCGGCTCCTGCCACCGTTGCTGCAACTCTCCATCCCGCAGGGCTAGGTTGTCCCTTAGTGGCTTCCGAGTGGAGAACAGTGTCTCTCCAGATGGGCTTTTGCTGGTCGACGAGTCACTGAATAACAGGTTGGAGATCCGGGTCTTGTTCCTGTCGAGTCTGCTGCTGGAATCTTGGCAACTTCTCCGTTAGCCACTCCAATGGCTTGGCACCCCTCCCCTCGCAACTCCAGGTCCCGGTCCTCTCTCCATTTTCTTCTCTGTTAGCCACTCCAATGGCTTGGCACCCCTCCCCTCGCAACTCCAGGTCCCGGTCCTCTCTCCATTTTGACAATGGTTACAGTCAAAGCAAGTGCCGCAAGATAGGTAATCTGCGTTAATATGTCGCTCCCTGGGTTGATGCTGGCTCTGGACGTCATAGACCTGCAATCCAGCATGCCAGCTGCCTTTCCAGTTCTTGAATGACAACCACCACTGGAGGGCAACGGTTGGACCAGACGATGAACCACAGACCACACAAGTATGGGCGGAAGTGGCGTACCGCTGCCACCACAACGCAATAACATCTCTCTGCCTTATTCAAGGCCCTGCCATAATACGTTACCACTCTCAGCCCGTCTGGCCACTGCTGCGAAAGGACTGCCCTGATCCCGTCATGGCTGGCATCCGTGTCCAGGATGAATGGGCAGGCTGGGTTAGGTGGTGTGAGAACCGATGCCTGTGTTAACACCCTCCGCAGGTGTCATTCCACAGGTAGGGCTCCCACTTCCACAGTAGTCGGTGGAGGGGGGTGGCAATGGTGGCAAAATGCGGGACGAAGCAGCAGAAGTAAAAGGCCAGTCCTTGGAAGCCCCTGAGCTGGCATTGGTCCCTTGGTGTCCACCAGTCCTGGACTGCGATGACCTTGAGCACCTCATCGAAAGTGTGGGCGTGCGCCAAGAGATCATCTAGGTACACGAGGCAGCGACTTGTCGGAAGGCCGCTCAACACCTTCTCCATTAAATGCTCAAACGTCACTGGGGCATTGCACAGACCAAAGGGCATCACCTTAAACTGCCACTCCTTGTGCCTGTTGAGAAGGCAGTCTTCTGTCTTGCTTCTGGGGCCAGCTCCACCTGCCAATACCTGCTCTTCAGGTCAAGTGAACTAAACCACGATGAACCGGCCACTTGATCCAGACACTCATCAATTCGGGGTATGGAGTAATCTACGCTCTTTGGGACCAGAACGATTGGGGGCAGCCCACAGGCTGTCGGACGGCTCAATTAGATCTGCCGCCTGTATATCATTCAGTATCTGCTCTGCAGCCATCTACCGAGCCAAGGGTAGTCAATGGGGCCATAGCCTGATGGGCGAAGTTTCCCCCGTGTTGATCTCATGCCAAGGTGTGTCCGGCCTGCTCCCTCTGGCTTGGTGGCGAACAGGGATCCAAACTCAAGCAGCAGCAGCAGCCGCAGTTGATGTTGTTTCTTCGCGCTGCAAGACTGTTTTGACTATGGCCCTACTGGCATCCTCGGGTGTCATTGCAGGCGTTGTTGGTGTGCTTGGGCCGGGGAGGGGGTCTGCGGGGTGTTGGTCCAGACTGGGCCGCTGCTGCCTGCCCTTGGGGAGTCTCAGGTTAGAGAAGCGAGTGTCGTTCCCCACGAGGCCCCCCCCACCCCCCAGGGGTTTGACTGGTTCCCCTGGGGGAAACAACATGAAGATTGTGCCTACCCCCCACCCCCCCCACCCCCCCGGCTGCCCATGTTTTCCCTTGGTTGACGCATCCGCCACGGCAGCTTCATCTTCAATCGATTCGGGTCGTTGAGGCTAATTTTACTTTAATTTAAATATAGATCAGTGATTTTTGAAAATTGCCGATAATGTGTAGTTCAAAAAACTGCCAGAAGGGGAGCTGGAGGTGAATGCAGTGGCGTCTGTGTGATAATTCTTGCTTTGTGCCTTGTGGGACTTTTTTTATACACCTTTACTTGTTGACCCTGTCCCAATGATCTTTTTATATGGCAATGCAGCTATGCCTCTAGAATGGTATCACAACTTTATGAACCTACACTCGCTGCTAATCCATTTCAGTACATTATTAGAATCAGTGTGCTACTGTGTTGTGTGTGTTTTTTTCTGGGGGAAAAACCCCAGAGCTGTACCCTACTTAGCTCAATCCAGACGGTTGTCATGCGGATGCACTGGGGAGACCGCACTGTGGTTGATCCCCGGAGCCAGAATCGCAGCCATTGTGTGTGCTGATGCGCTAGGGAGGCAAGTAAGCTGATCCCTGGAGCCAGCATTACACTTCAGCCATCAACACCAGGCAGAAGGATATCTACATCATCATATGGAAGGAAACGCAAATGGATCACATTAGTTTACTGTAAAGCTACGTCTTACTTAGTGCTTATCTTGGCGAGAGCCGAGTTCAAATCAGCATGGTCTCAATAGTCGGCGGCACTTCTGGAAAATATTGTAAAGAAATGGCCCCGGCGCTATACAAAATAATAATAGATTGTGATGACCCTTATTTTTGACGGTAAAGCAGGAGATTGAGAGATAATTATTAACAAATGTATTCATATTATACTTGATAATAAACAAGGTCCCTGTCCAGGCCAGGACCATGCCACGTAAAACAACAAATGCCAAACCTCAATGAGACGGCTGCACTTAGCAAATGTATGCTTGCAGCCAGAAGAACATTTCTCACAGACAAATTTGCAATATTCCTTATTTTAAATGTATGTCTTGTCTAAATGACACACCAAAGGTTATTGGCTACTGTGCCAATTACGTTGTGAATAAGAATCGAATACGTTGTCATGACAAGCCACTAATGTAAAATGACTAGACATCAACGTAAGAAATCCGTAGCTTGAGTCATTTTTTTTAGAACACGTACCGATTAAAATTGGTACATTGGTCATTTCTGTTCTCTGATTGGTCTAAATGAGTACGTGCAGTGAATATTGAAACATGTTCAACACAATGCGTTTTTGACCCAGATGGCCTTCCATACCAAGAGGGCCATAATGTATGGAAGGCCATCTGGGTCAAAAATGCATTGTTAAATGAGTAAAAAGATTGACTTTATATGCAGAAAATATATAATGTGTGTGTGTGTATGTATATGCATCTTAACTGTTTGTATTTATAATTCTTATTCAAACAAGTCAGGAAGGCATGTTAAGATTTTTTACATTTTTTTATTTATAATAAAATGAAAATGTTTACATTACCGTGTCTTGCATGGGGTTTTATTTATAACTATTATTATTATTATTATTATTATTATTATTATTATTATTTATTTCTTAGCAGACGCCCTTATCCAGGGCGACTTACAATCGTAAGCAAAAACATTTCAAGCGTTACAATACAAGTAATACAATAAGAGCAAGAAATACAATAATTATTTTAAATAACACTGAATATTATATGAAATTTAATTAGTAATGTAGCGGGGTTGCTCGCGTTAATTTAAATAGGCATGTTTGATTTAATTATTGTATTGTATTCACTTTTTATTTAATGTTGTCTTTTTGATTTGATCACTTAAGCATGTTTATTTTGGCACAATATTTTCTGTAGATTCGCACTAATTACATGTTAGCTCTCCTGTTCGAAGCTCCCATATATGTAAATTAATTTCATGAGTCCAGAGATTTACTTGTCCGGTGTGATGTTAACCCGGGTTTGTTTGGAGTGGAGGCTGAACGCAGAGCTAGGGTGGATGGAGAACAAAAATGAAACAAAGAACCACCGAATTTAAGGGCGCATCTCCCTGCCTGCGCTTTTGGTCTCCATTCTGTCGTGTATGTGTTTTTAAATCATTTTAGTATTTTAAAAGGCATTAGGTTTTAGAGGAGGCTGAAGATGGGATGTATTGGTTTTATTATTGTTGTTTTTAGTGAGCCCCGTCTCCGTGCTGGTATTGAGCTGCACTGCCCTTTAGTTTTCAATTGAAATCTTATATTTTAGTTATTGTTTTAATTAACGGGCAGTGCAAACCGCATGCAGTGACTGTTCTAGATCTACCCTGTTTGTTAAGTATAGTTACCACCTGTATTTAATAAAACTATGTTCCTTGCCCGACAAAATATTGCGGTCTAGCTCATTTCCCTTCTGGTATGCTGCCTGCCTGATCCCACCCCGGTAAGAAAGAATCGGTGCCCCTCACTGGTGCTATAACTTAAATTTTTTATATTACAGGTAACTATTCTTTCTTGTACCACATCTTATTTTATAAGTTAAGACTATACGTTGCCAGCGATGTATTATTATTAATAATAATAATAATAATAATAATAAATAATAATAATTTTGGTTGCATTGCGTTACCAGCTGTAGTATGAGTTGGACAGATTCCAGATCACCAGGAGGCTCTGTGCTTCAGAGCAACAATCCACTCACTGCAGCAACAGATTCCAGATCACCAGGAGGCTCTGTGCTTCAGAGGCCTGCAATCCACTCACTGCAGCAACAGATTCCAGATCACCAGGAGGCTCTGTGCTTCAGAGCAACAATCCATTCACTGCAGCAACACATTCCAGATCACCAGGAGGCTCGGTGCTTCAGAGGCCTGCAATCCATTCACTGCAGCAACAGATTCCAGACCAACAGGAGGCTCCGTGCTTCAGAGCAACAATCCATTCACTGCAGCAACAGATTCCAGATCACCAGGAGGCTCTGTGCTTCAGAGCAACAATCCATTCACTGCAGCAACAGATTCCAGATCACCAGGAGGCTCTGTGCTTCAGAGGCCTGCAATCCACGTCAGGCAGCAGGAAAAGCTTTGGTCTTCTCTGAGGCCTGGTTTCCTGCATTTCTACCAGCAGCAGCACTAAGAGGCTGGACCTGAGGCCTGGACTGGCTTGGTTGGATCAGTAGGGTTTCTGGACATTGCTGGGGACTCCTTGGATTCTTGAGGCCTGCAATCCACCTCCTGAAGTAACAGCAGACTGAGAATCAGCAAAATGGAAGGTGAAATGTGAGCTATGGTTTGTTTATCCTGCAAAATGTTATTGTAGTAAATGCTAACTGCTTTGAGGATAAGTTTATATGTGAAAAATGTATTTCTAATCAGACTGTCAGAAAGTAAAGTCTCTCTTGAAAGACAACTTCATACACTGAGAATTATTCATTCAAATGAGCAGTTTATAGATACCAGTTTCAGTCAATGTAATAATACACCATCTTTTTTGCATATGGCGCAGGCCTATGTGTTAATGGTGATCGTGCTGTTTGTTCAGTGTTTATTTAAGTCCTTCCTGACTTTGTTAGAGAAGAGAGCACAGTCCTGTGTGTTACTGTGATGTTCTGAAGTAAAGTTGACTAGCTGCTATTCTGGTTAATGTATTGCCACTGACAGCAAACACTATTCTCGATTTTTATTATTTGTTTTAACGTTATTTGCTATACTAAACAAACAGATTGAATGTAGAGGACAGTGAGGAAGCAGAGTTGGTCTACATTGAAGACAACATTCAGAGAGCATGTACAAGAACAGAGATTTTCTTGAATCAAGCAGAAAAAAGGTATAAAAGTACACAAATACTGTATTTCCATATTTTCCGGTGGATTGATTTGGAACAGTGATAAATGTTTGTAAGTTTGTAAAATAACATTTGAGGTCCTTTACCAGAGATTGACCCCCCGGCCACACCTGGAATGATAACGATTTTTAAAAATCGTTCCAGTTCAAATTAATGGAGGTGGTCACACCACAATGATAATGATAACAATCATTGTAAACGATAATGATAGCTATCATTTCGATTGCTTTCAGAGCGATTTTTTTCCTGCTACAACGATAAAGATAAATGTTCCTGGCCAATCACAGCTGTATTAAATGTGGCATCATCACCTGCCTGGTGTTATTTTATATATTAATTTAAACCATGATAAACATTAAATACAGGAATTGCAATGATTTACTACAGGGAAGACTGCGTCGGAAAACTGGTTCTAGTATACATCAAGGAATCTTTTTTAATTGTGTTATAAATTATTTGATAAACAGCCATTAATGTATAATTATAGCACAAGCACGATGTATGATACTATATGCTCCATAATAATAATCATTAGTATAAATATATACATAATTTATGGAGTATCGTCTATCGCCATATTAAGTAAGGTGTAATCAGCAATACATACCATGTTCTTTTTTTATGTTTTACTTTAATGGGAAGAGATTGTACCCAAGGCGACCGTGCACACTTCCTTGAGGCAATACCCACGGCGTAATTTTCAGCACTTGACTATACCAACGAGCGTGTGGAATTCTCCTAACTCCTCCCTGCTCTGTAATACTCTGTGTACCCACACTTGTCTTCTCTGTCTCCTACGCCTTCTGTTGATCTAATACAAGAGGAGATTTTCTTAATGTTCCTCATCACTGTCCCTCAACTCGCTGGAAATAAAAGTGGTTGTGTACTAAAAAGCTGATTGGCATTTGCTGTACAATATATCGGAGCCCTTTTTCGTTCTGGTTTGACCGCTCCAGAAACGATTTATGGTTATGGTTATCGTTATCGTTCCCGGTGTTACTGGGGCTTTAGGCCCTTGTATTGACCAAGGTATTCAATAAAATTAAGACTTTAGAAATTAAATTGGGTAATGTGAAAATGGTTGAAATCCAGTGTGGTTGTTTTAATGTTTTGACCCTAACGGTTTTCTGACACAGTACGTTTTCAACGACTGTTTGTTTTTTTGTGTGTAAATAAATATTTACACACAAAAAAAATTTGTTTCATATGTGAACATTCATTTTCCATGATGCAGCTGTGTGTGGACTTTAGCTTTGTGGTTGGCACATGGTGTCTAGGACATCAACCCCCACCTGTTCCATGGGACCCCCCCCCCCCCCACCACACTTGTTGGAGAGGGTCCCAGGACTGGCGACAGATGTCCTCTGCGTCCCGGCAGCAGCGTCCCCAGTAATACAGCTGTCCAAGCCATTTTTAAGGGTCTTAGTAACCCCAAAGTGGCCGTCCTGGAGGCTCTGTGTACGGCCTATAGGATTGTGTTCTTGAGGCAGCCTGGTACGATGAGCTGCCACCACATCTCTTGGTCTGCCGGCTCCTGCCACCGTTGCTGCAACTCTCCATCCCGCAGGGCTAGGTTGTCCCTTAGTGGCTTCCGAGTGGAGAACAGTGTCTCTCCAGATGGGCTTTTGCTGGTCGACGAGTCACTGAATAACAGGTTGGAGATCCGGGTCTTGTTCCTGTCGAGTCTGCTGCTGGAATCTTGGCAACTTCTCCGTTAGCCACTCCAATGGCTTGGCACCCCTCCCCTCGCAACTCCAGGTCCCGGTCCTCTCTCCATTTTCTTCTCTGTTAGCCACTCCAATGGCTTGGCACCCCTCCCCTCGCAACTCCAGGTCCCGGTCCTCTCTCCATTTTGACAATGGTTACAGTCAAAGCAAGTGCCGCAAGATAGGTAATCTGCGTTAATATGTCGCTCCCTGGGTTGATGCTGGCTCTGGACGTCATAGACCTGCAATCCAGCATGCCAGCTGCCTTTCCAGTTCTTGAATGACAACCACCACTGGAGGGCAACGGTTGGACCAGACGATGAACCACAGACCACACAAGTATGGGCGGAAGTGGCGTACCGCTGCCACCACAACGCAATAACATCTCTCTGCCTTATTCAAGGCCCTGCCATAATACGTTACCACTCTCAGCCCGTCTGGCCACTGCTGCGAAAGGACTGCCCTGATCCCGTCATGGCTGGCATCCGTGTCCAGGATGAATGGGCAGGCTGGGTTAGGTGGTGTGAGAACCGATGCCTGTGTTAACACCCTCCGCAGGTGTCATTCCACAGGTAGGGCTCCCACTTCCACAGTAGTCGGTGGAGGGGGGTGGCAATGGTGGCAAAATGCGGGACGAAGCAGCAGAAGTAAAAGGCCAGTCCTTGGAAGCCCCTGAGCTGGCATTGGTCCCTTGGTGTCCACCAGTCCTGGACTGCGATGACCTTGAGCGCCTCATCGAAAGTGTGGGCGTGCGCCAAGAGATCATCTAGGTACACGAGGCAGCGACTTGTCGGAAGGCCGCTCAACACCTTCTCCATTAAATGCTCAAACGTCACTGGGGCATTGCACAGACCAAAGGGCATCACCTTAAACTGCCACTCCTTGTGCCTGTTGAGAAGGCAGTCTTCTGTCTTGCTTCTGGGGCCAGCTCCACCTGCCAATACCTGCTCTTCAGGTCAAGTGAACTAAACCACGATGAACCGGCCACTTGATCCAGACACTCATCAATTCGGGGTATGGAGTAATCTACGCTCTTTGGGACCAGAACGATTGGGGGCAGCCCACAGGCTGTCGGACGGCTCAATTAGATCTGCCGCCTGTATATCATTCAGTATCTGCTCTGCAGCCATCTACCGAGCCAAGGGTAGTCAATGGGGCCATAGCCTGATGGGCGAAGTTTCCCCCGTGTTGATCTCATGCCAAGGTGTGTCCGGCCTGCTCCCTCTGGCTTGGTGGCGAACAGGGATCCAAACTCAAGCAGCAGCAGCAGCCGCAGTTGATGTTGTTTCTTCGCGCTGCAAGACTGTTTTGACTATGGCCCTACTGGCATCCTCGGGTGTCATTGCAGGCGTTGTTGGTGTGCTTGGGCCGGGGAGGGGGTCTGCGGGGTGTTGGTCCAGACTGGGCCGCTGCTGCCTGCCCTTGGGGAGTCTCAGGTTAGAGAAGCGAGTGTCGTTCCCCACGAGGCCCCCCCCACCCCCCAGGGGTTTGACTGGTTCCCCTGGGGGAAACAACATGAAGATTGTGCCTACCCCCCACCCCCCCCACCCCCCCGGCTGCCCACGTTTTCCCTTGGTTGACGCATCCGCCACGGCAGCTTCATCTTCAATCGATTCGGGTCGTTGAGGCTAATTTTACTTTAATTTAAATATAGATCAGTGATTTTTGAAAATTGCCGATAATGTGTAGTTCAAAAAACTGCCAGAAGGGGAGCTGGAGGTGAATGCAGTGGCGTCTGTGTGATAATTCTTGCTTTGTGCCTTGTGGGACTTTTTTTATACACCTTTACTTGTTGACCCTGTCCCAATGATCTTTTTATATGGCAATGCAGCTATGCCTCTAGAATGGTATCACAACTTTATGAACCTACACTCGCTGCTAATCCATTTCAGTACATTATTAGAATCAGTGTGCTACTGTGTTGTGTGTGTTTTTTTCTGGGGGAAAAACCCCAGAGCTGTACCCTACTTAGCTCAATCCAGACGGTTGTCATGCGGATGCACTGGGGAGACCGCACTGTGGTTGATCCCCGGAGCCAGAATCGCAGCCATTGTGTGTGCTGATGCGCTAGGGAGGCAAGTAAGCTGATCCCTGGAGCCAGCATTACACTTCAGCCATCAACACCAGGCAGAAGGATATCTACATCATCATATGGAAGGAAACGCAAATGGATCACATTAGTTTACTGTAAAGCTACGTCTTACTTAGTGCTTATCTTGGCGAGAGCCGAGTTCAAATCAGCATGGTCTCAATAGTCGGCGGCACTTCTGGAAAATATTGTAAAGAAATGGCCCCGGCGCTATACAAAATAATAATAGATTGTGATGACCCTTATTTTTGACGGTAAAGCAGGAGATTGAGAGATAATTATTAACAAATGTATTCATATTATACTTGATAATAAACAAGGTCCCTGTCCAGGCCAGGACCATGCCACGTAAAACAACAAATGCCAAACCTCAATGAGACGGCTGCACTTAGCAAATGTATGCTTGCAGCCAGAAGAACATTTCTCACAGACAAATTTGCAATATTCCTTATTTTAAATGTATGTCTTGTCTAAATGACACACCAAAGGTTATTGGCTACTGTGCCAATTACGTTGTGAATAAGAATCGAATACGTTGTCATGACAAGCCACTAATGTAAAATGACTAGACATCAACGTAAGAAATCCGTAGCTTGAGTCATTTTTTTTAGAACACGTACCGATTAAAATTGGTACATTGGTCATTTCTGTTCTCTGATTGGTCTAAATGAGTACGTGCAGTGAATATTGAAACATGTTCAACACAATGCGTTTTTGACCCAGATGGCCTTCCATACCAAGAGGGCCATAATGTATGGAAGGCCATCTGGGTCAAAAATGCATTGTTAAATGAGTAAAAAGATTGACTTTATATGCAGAAAATATATAATGTGTGTGTGTGTATGTATATGCATCTTAACTGTTTGTATTTATAATTCTTATTCAAACAAGTCAGGAAGGCATGTTAAGATTTTTTACATTTTTTTATTTATAATAAAATGAAAATGTTTACATTACCGTGTCTTGCATGGGGTTTTATTTATAACTATTATTATTATTATTATTATTATTATTATTATTATTATTATTATTATTTATTTCTTAGCAGACGCCCTTATCCAGGGCGACTTACAATCGTAAGCAAAAACATTTCAAGCGTTACAATACAAGTAATACAATAAGAGCAAGAAATACAATAATTATTTTAAATAACACTGAATATTATATGAAATTTAATTAGTAATGTAGCGGGGTTGCTCGCGTTAATTTAAATAGGCATGTTTGATTTAATTATTGTATTGTATTCACTTTTTATTTAATGTTGTCTTTTTGATTTGATCACTTAAGCATGTTTATTTTGGCACAATATTTTCTGTAGATTCGCACTAATTACATGTTAGCTCTCCTGTTCGAAGCTCCCATATATGTAAATTAATTTCATGAGTCCAGAGATTTACTTGTCCGGTGTGATGTTAACCCGGGTTTGTTTGGAGTGGAGGCTGAACGCAGAGCTAGGGTGGATGGAGAACAAAAATGAAACAAAGAACCACCGAATTTAAGGGCGCATCTCCCTGCCTGCGCTTTTGGTCTCCATTCTGTCGTGTATGTGTTTTTAAATCATTTTAGTATTTTAAAAGGCATTAGGTTTTAGAGGAGGCTGAAGATGGGATGTATTGGTTTTATTATTGTTGTTTTTAGTGAGCCCCGTCTCCGTGCTGGTATTGAGCTGCACTGCCCTTTAGTTTTCAATTGAAATCTTATATTTTAGTTATTGTTTTAATTAACGGGCAGTGCAAACCGCATGCAGTGACTGTTCTAGATCTACCCTGTTTGTTAAGTATAGTTACCACCTGTATTTAATAAAACTATGTTCCTTGCCCGACAAAATATTGCGGTCTAGCTCATTTCCCTTCTGGTATGCTGCCTGCCTGATCCCACCCCGGTAAGAAAGAATCGGTGCCCCTCACTGGTGCTATAACTTAAATTTTTTATATTACAGGTAACTATTCTTTCTTGTACCACATCTTATTTTATAAGTTAAGACTATACGTTGCCAGCGATGTATTATTATTAATAATAATAATAATAATAATAATAAATAATAATAATTTTGGTTGCATTGCGTTACCAGCTGTAGTATGAGTTGGACAGATTCCAGATCACCAGGAGGCTCTGTGCTTCAGAGCAACAATCCACTCACTGCAGCAACAGATTCCAGATCACCAGGAGGCTCTGTGCTTCAGAGGCCTGCAATCCACTCACTGCAGCAACAGATTCCAGATCACCAGGAGGCTCTGTGCTTCAGAGCAACAATCCATTCACTGCAGCAACACATTCCAGATCACCAGGAGGCTCGGTGCTTCAGAGGCCTGCAATCCATTCACTGCAGCAACAGATTCCAGACCAACAGGAGGCTCCGTGCTTCAGAGCAACAATCCATTCACTACAGCAACAGATTCCAGATCACCAGGAGGCTCTGTGCTTCAGAGCAACAATCCATTCACTGCAGCAACAGATTCCAGATCACCAGGAGGCTCTGTGCTTCAGAGGCCTGCAATCCACGTCAGGCAGCAGGAAAAGCTTTGGTCTTCTCTGAGGCCTGGTTTCCTGCATTTCTACCAGCAGCAGCACTAAGAGGCTGGACCTGAGGCCTGGACTGGCTTGGTTGGATCAGTAGGGTTTCTGGACATTGCTGGGGACTCCTTGGATTCTTGAGGCCTGCAATCCACCTCCTGAAGTAACAGCAGACTGAGAATCAGCAAAATGGAAGGTGAAATGTGAGCTATGGTTTGTTTATCCTGCAAAATGTTATTGTAGTAAATGCTAACTGCTTTGAGGATAAGTTTATATGTGAAAAATGTATTTCTAATCAGACTGTCAGAAAGTAAAGTCTCTCTTGAAAGACAACTTCATACACTGAGAATTATTCATTCAAATGAGCAGTTTATAGATACCAGTTTCAGTCAATGTAATAATACACCATCTTTTTTGCATATGGCGCAGGCCTATGTGTTAATGGTGATCGTGCTGTTTGTTCAGTGTTTATTTAAGTCCTTCCTGACTTTGTTAGAGAAGAGAGCACAGTCCTGTGTGTTACTGTGATGTTCTGAAGTAAAGTTGACTAGCTGCTATTCTGGTTAATGTATTGCCACTGACAGCAAACACTATTCTCGATTTTTATTATTTGTTTTAACGTTATTTGCTATACTAAACAAACAGATTGAATGTAGAGGACAGTGAGGAAGCAGAGTTGGTCTACATTGAAGACAACATTCAGAGAGCATGTACAAGAACAGAGATTTTCTTGAATCAAGCAGAAAAAAGGTATAAAAGTACACAAATACTGTATTTCCATATTTTCCGGTGGATTGATTTGGAACAGTGATAAATGTTTGTAAGTTTGTAAAATAACATTTGAGGTCCTTTACCAGAGATTGACCCCCCGGCCACACCTGGAATGATAACGATTTTTAAAAATCGTTCCAGTTCAAATTAATGGAGGTGGTCACACCACAATGATAATGATAACAATCATTGTAAACGATAATGATAGCTATCATTTCGATTGCTTTCAGAGCGATTTTTTTCCTGCTACAACGATAAAGATAAATGTTCCTGGCCAATCACAGCTGTATTAAATGTGGCATCATCACCTGCCTGGTGTTATTTTATATATTAATTTAAACCATGATAAACATTAAATACAGGAATTGCAATGATTTACTACAGGGAAGACTGCGTCGGAAAACTGGTTCTAGTATACATCAAGGAATCTTTTTTAATTGTGTTATAAATTATTTGATAAACAGCCATTAATGTATAATTATAGCACAAGCACGATGTATGATACTATATGCTCCATAATAATAATCATTAGTATAAATATATACATAATTTATGGAGTATCGTCTATCGCCATATTAAGTAAGGTGTAATCAGCAATACATACCATGTTCTTTTTTTATGTTTTACTTTAATGGGAAGAGATTGTACCCAAGGCGACCGTGCACACTTCCTTGAGGCAATACCCACGGCGTAATTTTCAGCACTTGACTATACCAACGAGCGTGTGGAATTCTCCTAACTCCTCCCTGCTCTGTAATATTCTGTGTACCCACACTTGTCTTCTCTGTCTCCTACGCCTTCTGTTGATCTAATACAAGAGGAGATTTTCTTAATGTTCCTCATCACTGTCCCTCAACTCGCTGGAAATAAAAGTGGTTGTGTACTAAAAAGCTGATTGGCATTTGCTGTACAATATATCGGAGCCCTTTTTCGTTCTGGTTTGACCGCTCCAGAAACGATTTATGGTTATGGTTATCGTTATCGTTCCCGGTGTTACTGGGGCTTTAGGCCCTTGTATTGACCAAGGTATTCAATAAAATTAAGACTTTAGAAATTAAATTGGGTAATGTGAAAATGGTTGAAATCCAGTGTGGTTGTTTTAATGTTTTGACCCTAACGGTTTTCTGACACAGTACGTTTTCAACGACTGTTTGTTTTTTTGTGTGTAAATAAATATTTACACACAAAAAAAATTTGTTTCATATGTGAACATTCATTTTCCATGATGCAGCTGTGTGTGGACTTTAGCTTTGTGGTTGGCACATGGTGTCCCCAGAATCTCCCTTTTGCAGACAGAATGTACCTCCTCATAGAGTGTCGCCGCCCACGCAAGGAGGATACACTCTCCTCTCATATCACAGGCTACATCTAACTAGTACCCTGTTACTTTTCAAGTAGTACTTCTAATATTAAGCAGATTACATTTCAGTTTTAATTAATAAAAGAAATGTATAGTATTGTATATGTTTTATTAATTATAATGTAAACCTATAATTATATTTTAAATGTATTGCAATGCTCTATTACCTGTTACATGAGTAATCACAATTTATTACTGCATGATTATTTTGTATTATATTAGTAGTACTCATAGTATGAGCTGAAGTAGTCTTATTTGAATATCTGTTTTAGTGGACTCCATGAGCTGTCAATTGAGGATGCTAACAAGGATGAATATTTAACTAAATATAAAGGAAAACTGTTGAAAAAACGCCTGGAAGTTAAATGTTTAAATGTAAAATTGAAACAGAAAAATGGTGCAGAGTCATAATATCTCCTCCGCATGTGCATCTCCTAAATGAATCCGTGCCTTGACCAGGACCCAGAACTTAGTAGTCATAGTCATTCATCCAGTGTTTTTTATATTACTCAATTTTTCAAAATGAGAAAAAAATAAAAACGCTTGTTACAAAACTAGAAATACAGTTATGGTTAGATTTATTTTTCATTTCATGACATGACGTTTCTCTAGATAAGCTTAAATTAAGTTGTTTATTCCTTATAAAAGTGGTACTTTGGAGGACTGAAGGGTAGTCAATTTGACGCTGTATTGTTCATTTTTGTAACTTTATTTAGATTAATTATGATTGACCGAAATGCATAATGTGTTGTTGGCGTTGTCTCTAGTGTACTGGCCACTTGTCATGATTCTTTAATACAAACTTTGCTACTTTGGCTTTGCCAGTCATTTTTCTGAAATCCCATTTAGAAAATATCTAAAAGCAAGGTCTGCAGTAATAGACTAATTTAACCTACAGCAGTGTCGTACCTGATATCATTTTAGGAAACGAAAATGCATGTACTTCATGCATTTTCACTAAAACATAGACTTCAAATTTGAAACTTTAGTGAATGGATATAGATGGCTTGGCAAAATAATGGAATTATGTTATAAGTCACTTTAACAACTTAAGCATTACTATCAAAAATCAAGCCATTGATGTCATATTTAAGAATTAAATAATAATATTTCTGAATGTCGCTGCCTGTAACAAACAGCGGCTTTCTAAAATAATAATGCTTTGTCAATTTAATTCACAAAATGTTAGTTGTAACTGAGGTATGTAACTGATTGCTTTTTTCTGTAGGCAAGATTAGGACAAAGTAAGACTGGACGTGAATATGAATTGTTGTTGCATAAAATGAGAATCTCACTGGAACAGGGTTTAATGCGATTTTTTTAACTTCATTGTTTAAATTAAACACCTAAGTTACTTAAAAAACAAATAAGCATAAAGAATGGCCTCGGAGAGTTCAAGTATGATTTATTGTTAAAAGAAAAGTGCAGTTTATTATAATCAAACTTGCACAGATTTATGTGAGCCCTGAATGCTTGAAGTGTTTTCTTGGCAGTACACTCTGGCCCTCTTAAATGAGACTAATAGAATAGCTAAGAAACCACAGTCTGCAGCTGTGAGTGGTTCTCAGTGTCACCTCGCCTCTATAGATAAAGAAAAACCTTCAGATGGTTATAGCTGGCTGTGTGCTTTTTCTTTTGCAAGAATTTACCAGTTGAGTGAAAAATAATTTGTTACTTTTTTTGCCAAATCAATTTAAAGGAGCAGTGTTCTTTTATTAGAATGTGTCGGCTGTACATATACAAATTTACAACCATTTCCTTCATATATGACATAAAATTGACTACAATTAATGACTTTTAAAGGGGGTTTACAGATTTAGATAAAGTGAAAATAAAATAAAAAATATTATGGTATGCAAACCTATGGAGCTTTTTGCCCTAACTTTATACTTTCCATAAAATTTATAAAGGTTTAGCCTACTCATTATCATGATATTGTTTTACATAGCCTAATGCATGGATGTTACAAAATTCTCTTCAGTACAAAATTACTATCATGAATGATACAAAAAATAGTAATAGTACTGTTCGGCGCTGTGACAGAAAGACAATGATTCTTGGTGGTAAATCTCCCTCCCCACCTGTGAGGGCACTAAGTAACGGGAACAGAATACCCTGGACTGTTTGGCCTGACACTTCATTTCTAGGGTTAAAAGGAAGTCGGTCATTTTTAGAAAGACAGCGGAGCTTAGTGCATTAACTCATCGACCTGGAAGGGAAATGATGTGGCAGCCGTGGATTGGAGGAGCGGCTGCAATCGTTTACCAGGGGGTCATGAGTGACGGTATAAATAGGGTACGAAGTGACGTAATCTGTTCCTTCATTTTGGTTAGAGAACAACCTGGAAGGACCTGTGTTTTGTGTAGAGAAAATTGTGAGTTTTGTTTGTTTTATTGTCGTGTCGGAATAATACTGTTTGTGATTATTTAGACAGCTAAACATGATCCAGGAGCTGTCGCTAAAGGCCAGCACAAACCTGAACAACACTGCACTTTGTTTGCACTAAAGTACTGTATTTTCACCACGAGCACTATAGCACGCACTGTGGATGGGTGTTTGTTTGTGTATGTATTACGTGTGGGTGAATTAAAACGGGACTGTTATTATTTCGGGGCCAACCCGCAGATTACAGATAAGCAATTAACGCCGCTTTATTGCTTCTCATTGACATTGACATTTACTGTTGCTAGCCATCAGGCATTTGGATTAAAAAATACAACCAGGTGCAATGTTGTTTAATGGATTATAATTGTCTGTCTGTTTTTTGATCTCCTGCACCTGCACACTGTTAACCACTTTGCCATACGTGGTGTCGGAACACGGGATCATGGACCGCAACGCACTGGCAGAGCTGCTGGTGGCGCTGGATAGCAGACGAGAGGCAGAGGAGAGAAGGAGAGAGGAGCGATTCACCGCGCTTATTGAGAGGGTAGGGCTGGCAATGACGCCTCACCCTACAGCAGCACCCGCAATGACGGCCCCGAAAGCTCGGGCGTTGACGATGATGGTGGAGGATGACCCGGAGGCGTACCTGATCACATTTCAGCGGCTAGCCACCGCTGCGTCATGGCTGCGGGAGTTCTGGGCAAGCCAGCTGGGACCCTGCCTGATCGGGGAAGGTCAGGCAGCATACCAGGCACTGAGCGATGCGGACGCCGGCAATTATGACCTGGTGAAGCTGGCCATCCTCTGTCGCCTCAACATCACCGCAGAGACTCGCCGGGTACAGTTCAGGGAGTGCCAAAGATCCCCGGATACACGCCCCAGGGTGGTCGCGGAAAGGTTGTGTGACCACATGGTACACTGGCTGACCCCTGCCAAGAAGACCAATCTGCAAATGGGGGAGACAGTGGTAGTGGAGCAGTTTTGCCATGTGGTCAGCGCTGACACCCAAGCCTGGATACAACGCCACAACCCCGACACCCTGGAGAAAGCCGTGAAACTGGCCGAGGACTTTGAAGACTCCCTGGTTTCCGCCCGGACAGATATACTCATGGCTCCCGTCCACCAGAGCAGCTGAGCACCTTCTCTCTCTCCTCCACCACCAGCACCGGCACCAGGATCCAGATCTCCAAGACCGCCAACCCCAATGGGCCACCTTGCCTCCCCTTCATGGAGACCAAGGTTAGCCCCCAGCTGGGGTAGAGGTGCTGCCCTTGCCCCGTTGCCATACCAGCAACAGGACAGACATCTAACCAGTGTGCCCTCTGTCCCCCCAACTTGTTTTGGGGCCAACATAATGACCCATCACTAGTGCTCGCTTGGGGACAGGTCCAGTCTATTGAAGGTAAGGATGTTGACGGTGCAGGGGCACTAGTATTTCTGCACTTCAGTATCAAGGGGTAATTACAGTATAGGGTAAACCTAGCCGCAGGCACAGGACAGCTTGTAACACAATTATTGGTTCCCCTGTTTTGTCAGCCCAAGGTCATGAGGCTGGCACATGATATCCCTTTTGCGGGGCACCTTGGAGCTGACAAAACAAGGGAATGGACATTGGCTCTATTCTATTGGGTAGGACTTCATACTGATGTGCCGAAATATGTAGCCAGATGCTCAGACTACCAGCGAGTAGCGCCGGGTAAAGTGCGCCCCACCCCTTTGGTTCCACTGCCGATTTATTTCCACCCTCTTTGAACGTATTGCAATGGACATAGTGGGCCCTTTGCTACCTTCTGTTTCCGGGTATACAGTATATTAGTGGTGGTAGATTACGCAATACGATACCCGGAGGCAGTTCCATTGAGGTCCACTAGTGCCGCTGCAATAGCCACAGAGTTAGTGCAGATTATGGCTAGAGTAGGGATTCCCAAGTAGATGTTGACTGATCATGGAACCAACTTTTTGTCTAAAACGTTACAGCAAGCGTATAAAATATTAAAAATTACGTCCCATCAGGACATCTGTTTATCATCCACAGACGGATGGTTTGGTGGAACGATTTAATCAGACCTTGAAGCAGATGCTGAGACGTTTTGTAACTCAAGAGCAAAAACATTGGGCATCGCTTCTTCCCTACCTCCTTTTTGCAGTGAGAGGTGCCACAGAGTTCGACAGGATTCTCCCCTTTCAAGCTCTTGTACGGCCGACAGCCTCGCGGCATCCTCAATCTGTTGAGAGAGGGGCGGGAGGAGCACAAAAAAGTAGTGAAGCATGTGCTCCTACTAAGAGATCACCTGGATTTGGTCGATCGTTTGGCCCAGGACAACTTCAAATCAGCTCAGCACCGGCAACAGCAGCATTACAATAAAAATGCACAAATTCAAACCTTTCAACCTGGAGACAAGGTAATGTTGCTGCTTCCCTCCTCAGAATCGAAATTATGTGCTAAATGGCAGGGGCCATATGAAGTGATTTGGGCTATAGGAAAGGTGAATTATGAAATTAGACAGCCCGATCGCCGTAATGAACGTGAAACTTATCATGTAAATTTATTAAAGCCCTGGCAGGCAAGGGAGGCCTTATTTATAGCCCCAGGCAATGTAGAGGATGATTTAGGCCCCTGTCCAGAGACACCAAGCACTAAAATTATTTAGATGGGGGAACAATTGATTCCAGATCAGCAATGGGAGCTGCGTAAGCTTATTGAGGAGTTCAGCAATGTTTTTTCTGACTTGCCCGGCAGGACTAACTTGGTTGAATATGACATTATCTCTCCCCCAGGTGTCACAGTATGAGAGAGACCTTACCGGGATATGCTCGAACTTGATTGAGCTTGGGTGACTGAGCCTTCCAGGAGTGAGTGGTACAATCCAATTGTCATAGTGGCCAAGAAAGATGACCAACTGCTTCTATGTGGACTTCCGGAAGGCGACAGCGTGGGAGAAGTATGAGTGGACAAGTACAGCGCAGTTAGAAGCAGAAAGGAGGAATTACATCTTTAAATTAAATCTGGAGTTTCTTTAATCAGAAAACATTGCAGCTTAAAGTCTTACAGCTGCGTGTATTTTTCTGTTAACAAGCTGAAACTTGGAGCAGCTGATTCAAATTCCGCGCCATTCTGAGACATGAGGGAGGGGCGGAGCCCACAGCACAAGCACAAACAAACAAAAGGCAGGCAGTTTCAGAGCGACAGCGTGGGAGAAGTACGAGTGGACAAGTGCAGCGCAGTTAGAAGCAGAAAGGAGGAATTACATCTTTAAATTAAATCTGGAGTCTACTGGGATTAGCCGGTTATTACCACTTTATCCCCGACTATGCCATAGTGGTTAACCCTTTAGTCGACCTCACCAAAAAGAATGCACCAAATTTAATTAAATGGTCAGTAGAGTGTCAGGGGGCGTTTGATACTATTAAGTGAAGACTCTGCCAGGCCCCCACTCTCATTACACCTGATTTCACCGATGCGTCGGATGTGGGTTTGGGTGCAGTCTTGTCCCAAAAGGTTGACGGAGTAGAACACCCGATATTGCATATCAGTAAAAAGATGCTCCCTCGGGAGCGTACCTACTCTGTGGTTGAAAAGGCCATTAAATGGGCTACTCACTCTTTACGATACTACCTGCTGGGACATTCATTTGATCTTTTCACTGACCACGCCCCACTGAAGTGGTTAAGCACAATGAAGGATAGCAATGCCCGGATAACTCGGTGGTATCTGGCATTACAGCCCTTCATGTACCACGTGGTACACTGTGCGGGGAAAGACCAGCAAAATGCAGATTTTTTTTCCCGGGAGGAGGGAGTAATGGGAAAGGTAGATTCAGCCGAGTGTTCCTTCGGCTCCACTCTGAGCGGTGGGATATGTGACAGAAAGACAATGATTCTTGCTGGTAAATCTCCCTCCCGACCTGTGAGGGCGCTAAGTAACGGGAACAGAGTACCCTGGACTGTTTCACCTGACACTTCATTTCTATGGTTAAAAGGAAGTCGGTCATTTAGAAAGGGGGCGGAGCTTAGTGCATTAACTCATCAACCCGGAAGGGAAATGATGTGGCAGCCGCGGATTGGAGGAGCGCTTGCAATCGTTCACCAAGGGGTCATAAGTGACGGTATAAGTAGATTACGAAGCGACGTAATCTGTTCCTTTGTTTTGGTTAGAGAACAACCTGGAAGGACCTGTGTTTTGTGTAGAGAAAATCATGCATGTTTTGTTTGTTTATTGTCGTGTCGGAATAATACTGTTTGTGATTATTTAGACGGCTAAACACGATCCAGGAGTTGTCACTAAAGGCCAGCACAAACCTGAACAACACTGCACTTTGTTTGCGCTAAAGTACTGTATTTTCACCACGAGCATTAGAGCGCGCACTGTTGACGGGTGTTTGTGTATGTGTTACGTGTGGGTGAATTAAAACGGGACTGTTATTATTTCGGAGCCAACCCAAAGATTACAGATAAGCAATACACGCTGCTGTACTGCTTCTCATTGACATTGTTATTATTTACTGCTGTTAGCCATCAGGCATTTGGATTACAAAATACAACCATTAAACAACATTGCACCTGGATTATAATTGTGTGTCTGTTTATTGATCACCTGCACCTGCACACTGTTAACCACTTTGCCACAGGCGCCAATAAGTTACTTGTGCCAGCAGGGACCTAAAAGATATAATCTTTGGCTCCTGACCAAATTCTTCGGCTTGAACATTCTGCAGCCCTGCGTGGCACTGTATTCTGTATAGCACTATCATTTTTCTAGACAGAAATGATAGCTCAATTGGGTTTGAATCACAACTAGAAGTTTGTTTTTATTAAATTGAAGTTTCTTATTTAAAATATATCTGTAATGGGGAGATCTGTGCTGACTCTTCTGGTGCATTCATAGTGCTGCATGAAGAGGGCAGCAGCCTTGCAATATCCGCTGGTTAGTCATGGCAGTGACACAGAGAGGTGGGAGTGAGGGTGTGTGGGCGTTCCCTCTCTCCGAGTGGCTGAGAGGCAGGCATTGGGCAGTCAGTGTGGAGTAGTGGTTAGGGCTCTGGACTCTTGACCAGAGGGTCATGGGTTCAATCCCAGGTGGGGGGACACTGCTGCTGTACCTTTGAGCAAGGTACTGTACCTAGATTGCTCCAGTAAAAACCCAACTGTATGTAAAAATAATGTGTAAAAAATAATGTAATTGTATGTAAAAAATAATGTGATATCTTGTAACAATTGTAAGTCACCCTGGATAAGGGTGTCTGCTAAGAAATTAATAATAATAATAATAATAATAATAATAATAATAATAATAATAATAATAATAATAATAATAAAAATAAATAATAATAATATAAAATAACATTCTGTTGTTCCCTCAGGGCTGCCCATGTAAGACAAAACAACGAGCTAGCGGAAGCTCTGCTCCATGACCGAGTGGCCAGAAAAAGAAAAAAACCAAAAGAAACCCAAAGAAAAGAAAAATATTGGTAGCGGGGAAACCTTGGGCGGACCCCATAAGTGCATAGAAAGCAGGCTGAGGGAGCGGTGAAGTGTAGGACGGGGACCCGGGCCATGAGGGTAGCGACGGTCGGGGTAACGCTGCCAAGTGCAGCACCTTTTCTTTGTAGTTTTTGATTATAAGAAAAACTGTACTTGGATGGAAGGAAATGACAAAGCATCCTGAAAAGCCATTCTGTACATTTCACTAACCACTGTTTTCAAGAAATGTAATTGGTGTCACAGAAAAACAGCCAACATAGGAACGATTGACATGTATTTTTTTTTATTTTTTTTTTAGAATTGCTTGTACTTCCTTGACAATAAATGTATGATGTAAAACAGTAAAGGAATATTATTTTATCTAATATTGAATTCATACTTACAGTATCTTTTACTTAAGAAAAAAGTAGCACCGTGATCCAAATAAATAGTCGATAAAATATGCTGGTATGGAGTAACCAAGAAAAATGCCCAGATATGTTTAAATAAGATTTAATATGCAGGAATGGTTTCAATTTTCTTTTTAAAACAGTATAAAAATTGTAATCAAAAATACAGTTCAAGTATTATTTAATACAGTATCTTAGAACAGTATGTTAAGCAACTAGGGCAGGGTTCCCCAACCTTTTTCTGATGAGGAGCTACTTTAGATTTACCCAAAGTCTTGTGATCTACCTATAGGCTCTAAAAAAAAAAAAAAAAAAAAAATGAATGTAACTGAAAATTCCCATTAGTGAGAGGCCTGGCACTGCATCTCATCAGCCAGTTTGTTGTGTACTTGGTGAGAGCCAGTCTCATGCAGTCAATCAGGTGAGCATCAGTCATTGTTGATCTGGATTTTGATTTTTACTATTTCCATGCTTGAAAATGCAGATTCACAGAGGTAAGTGGAGCCAAAAAATGATTTTACCCACAGTGCAACCTTCTTTATTTCTGGGTATTTTGATGTACTGACCAGTGCCCAAAAAGTAGCATCTGAAGCTCTGCATTTTAGTTGGATGTCATTTTGAATGGTTTTCATTTTCAAGATCTGCCTTGTCAAGGTTAAACACTGACCCCATTTTTCTGCAATTTCACCGACATCAACCGTCATGAATGGAAAGATATGAAGGTGGCTACCAACTCCAGATGTTTGAAATCTGCGACGCGTCTTTCAAATTCTACTTGAATTATTTTCAAGTGAGAGGTGTATTTTTCAAAAGACGAGAGGTTCCTTCTGCTCCCTTCTGTTTTTCTACTTCTTCACTCATGCTTGGAAAATGTTTTAGGTCCTTTTTTTGAAGTTGTGTTATCCAGAGTTTCCATTTTTCTTGGGAGGTTTTCACTGAGCTTATTTCAGTAATGTCTTTCTGTGTTCCCTGAAGTTACATGTTTAATTTGTTCAGTTTTGCCGTCAGGTCAATCAGAAAAACCAACTCTAAAAGCCACAGCTTGTCATCAAGTTGGTGGTGGTGTTCATTTCTAGGTTCTAAAAAAAAATCTCTGAATTGTTGCAGTACTTTCCCCCTGCTAAACCATCTCACGTCTGTGTGCAGTAGTAGGTTACCATACTGTGCATCAATTTCGTCATGTCTTCTCTGCAGTGGTTGAACAAATTTAATTTACAACTTTAACAACAAAGTCCATAACATTGTTTATGTCCAGAATCTTTCCACACTGAGCTTGTTGGTGTAGTGTACTAATAATTCAGGAATGGGGGGAAATCAGGGTCCCTTTTGCAGAGCGAGTCAAACCCATTGATCGAACCAATCATAGCAGGTGTGCCATCTGTTATAATGGATGCGAGTTTACATATTGGTATTTCATGTTCCGTATTGTATTTTTCAAAGGCAGCATAAACGGCCTTTCCTCTAGGTTCTTTCTTCAACTGAATTATTGTCAGTAGTTCCTCCTTTACACTGCAATCATCGAAAACCATTCTAATGAATACACCCAGCTGGGATTTATCAACAACATCAACTGATTCATCAAACTGGAGAAAAAAATCCGGCGAGTTCCCCGAAAGCTGAATATCCTTGATAGTGGATATTATTTCCGATTTGTTTTTTTTAAACTGCCAGACAATGCATCCACTTCTTCAAGAAAAGCTTCTTTAAAAAGCTTGCCTTATTCGAATGGTTTATTTTGTTTTGCCATCAAATTATAGACACGAAATGAAGCAATTATTACTGCCTTGGATTTGGTGGTTTGCTTGGTGAACACTGACTGCTGAGCCTAGTGATTTAAGTTCACTTACCTTCTTTTTTTGGAGCTCCATTTTAATTGGAAAGTCTTCATCGTAGTTTTTATGAATCGTTTTAAAGTTTCATTTCCCTTTTTTGCCAGAGTGTGCATTGCAAATTAAACAAACACATTTGTCATTCACTGTGGTAAAAAAATACTCCTCCTCCCACTCAATATGAAAATGCGGTTTTTGCCTTCTTTGAAGTAGACAGCCCTTCACTCATTGTGCTTATTAAACAAAATAAACAACAATGAAATAAAACGTTGGTAGCGGTTAACAAAAAGTCATATTCTTCCACTGTATTCTCAAATTTCTGTGTTTAACACATTCGAAGCTGTGCGCGACTTCTCACTCGTTTGACTGGATGACGTTATTAATTTACGTCATGGCTTCACATTTGACCGCTTTAACTAAACCAAGAACTTCCTGTCTGTCTGTCTGTCTGGAAATAAGGCAAAAAAGTTGTTTATTTTCACAAACGAATTTTAGAAATGTTCTATTGTTTCTAACTTGAGATAGTAAAATTAAAGCATACATTTTTTTTTTTTTAATGTTTATTGATCTACTCTGTAAGGCTTTGAGATCGACCAGTACAGTAGCTCGCGATCGACATGCTGGGGACCCCTGACCTAGATAAGTTTAATATCGTCTTTTTTGTCAAAACTGTTTACTTACTGCAGTGTACCGAGTTAATATAATCCTTAATGATACTCAGCCGAGAATCACGTACGAGAGCATAGTCTTGCGCCACTTAAAATAGCACAACTTTTATTTATTGATATATTTTAACAGAATGCGGCTCATAGTGCTTCCGTCACTGACATCCACTTCCTTAGAGATTGTTGTAGCATTTCAGGCATTCTAAATTGGGTGAAAAATACAGTAGCTTGGTATCTTAAAATATCTCTGCGGGATTTCCCCGCACTGAATGTTGCAGATATGCGGGAGCAACTTGGAAAACGCACAATTCCCACAATCCCGCGCTGAAATTCAAGCCCTTATACAAATGCTGATAATTTCTGAAACCTGTCTTATGGTTACTTTTTTTGATCGATTGTTCTTAGTACTGGAAAAGCGTTTTGGTATTTTGTATTTTTTTTTATAAAGTGCTTACGGATTTAAAATAAAGTGCACTGTAATATTATATTTATTTGTGGAGCATTCCTTTCGAAAACATAAACAAAGCATTGCCTTTGCAGGAAGATAGACTACCAGACTTGATTTCTGTAAACCGAAATGAAGTTATCAACATCTTAAAATACGCAAGAAAGAGGAGGCTACTGCTAAGAAATGCAGGTCATGTTCTCTCAATAGAAACACATTTAAAAAAGGGAAAAAAAACATTAACCTTTCTAATTCTACTTTACAGTAAACAAAATATGCTATAAAGGGTTATAAGCAAGATGAGATTTAAATATTAAAAATGTCAATTGAATAAGAATAAAATAGGATCTGTTTGCTTTTTACTTGCTACCATTCCACCCCCCCTTCTCCCACTCCCAATACTTGAAAAGTGTCCTTTTGTTAATATTATTATTATTATTTATTTCTTAGCAGACGTCCTTGTCCAGGGCGACTTACAGTTGTAAACAAAAATACATTTCAAGAATCACAGTACAAGTGTAGCCTGTATTGTCTGGAGTCACTGTTTCTGGTAGAACTATGCGTTGTCGGCTAAGGCGTCCCTGTTCTTTAACCCGACCCGGAGACTTGGCATAAGTAATGAAGATTCAAAGGCATCAAAAGGAAATTCACGACTCGGTTTATTGGCACAGTCACAGCTGCATACAAGTTTCCAACTAAATAAAGACTCGTTTTACACAACATAAACTCATAACATAAATTCCCAAACCTGAACAATACAATTGAATCGAAACAAAGTATAATGCCTCAGACGGCTCACTTAACTGCTATTATACACGGAGACTCTCTAGTTTTTTTCATGCAGACGTTCGCAAACAAAAACCCCTGTCCCTTCCACCACAGGATCTTTTTTTCTTGTTCCTAAAGGTCCCCCCCCCTGCAACACTAACAACTGTGCTTTAAGGTTCCCCCTCCCCCGTTTTATTTTATTACGACTGGTTTATTTATTTATTAACTAGATGGGGCTCAGGCCAAGAGATGCATGAACCACAATTAATATTATTTATTATGGGGTTTAAATCACCATGCTACACAAGTAATAATACAATTAAGAGCAAGATAAATACAACGACTGTGGTTCTACGTGCTTTGTTGCACGTTACTGGTGCTGAGTGTTTTATTTACAGCATTTAATGCTAACTTTATTTTTTTCTCCAGTTTGTACATGTCCAGTTTTCTCCTGGTTAAAGTATTTATTAATTTCTCCTAACATAGATGCTGTGAAGACAATGAATGCAGGACTCCATTCATTGATACAACCTTCTCAGCTCACCCAAGTATTCCTTTACTAACAGTGCTTTTTTTTCTTTTCCTTATTTGGGTGCTGTAGTGTGATATCCACGTCTTTTAAAAAATCAATGAGAGGGTTCAGTACTTTTAGGAGGAAAATGAACAATGAAAAAAATAACAAAGTAATCAATGAGAAAATGGTAAAGATGTTTTCATATAGCAGGTAAGAAGTTGTGAAATGGTTGTGGATTTCAAAACCAGATGTTTTAGCAGACTCCGGTAAGGCAGTTTGTATATGTAGCGAGACAATGTAACCTTTAAGACATAGTGGGATATATTGACCTACATGGTTTGATGTATAATCTGAAATATTGTCTTAAGTTTAATTCCCAAAGTTGCATTGGTCACAGACACTGCCTTTTGAAGCTCTGCATGAACAAATATCCCTTTGACCACATATCTTTCATTTTGTATTTTCCCTCAATTGTGAGCATAAATTCTTTCAGATTAATGCAGAGTTTTTGCGCATTACAACTGTCCCACTACAAACAAAGTTAATGGCACAATTAGATAAACATGCACCAAGGCTGATAACTGTGTTTAAGATGAAAGGAGGAGCTGCAGGGAGAGAAATCAACAATATCTTGAAAGTTTTAGAGCAGATATTTATTATTATTATTATTATTATTATTATTATTATTATTATTATTATTATTATTATTATTATTGTGTCTTCTCGAAGTCAAAGTTGTCAGGAGGAGCATGCATTTATGTAAATGTGGAAAATGTGATATTTTAATTGACAAAATTAAAAACAGAGCGACAGCATTGACACTAGGAGAGAAGTAGTCATCAAAGCATTGTGTGAATACCTGCATGAAGACAGTGATAACCTGATTAAAGAATGCTTGGTTAGTACATATGTCTTATCTTCTGTGAGGCTTTTTGTTTTTGTTGTTGTTGTTGTTGTTGTTGTTTCTTGAGTGCAGAGCCTTTCTAACAATGGGAAGACATGTTCTTGCCTTTTTTGTATTCCCATGATCTCGTTTTAAGAGGAGTTTAATGTGTAAAATCATTGGAACACCAGACAAAGTGCTCTTGAACCTGTCCAAGGACCATTCGGGCAATTGTTAGGAATGATCAAATGTTGCTAAACTGCACGTTTAAAGTAGATCTTGTTTTTATTATTTTTTTCAAGGATATACAGACCTTGAGCAAACTGTCATGGGATTATTTGTGATCAGGAAGGAAGGTGCGGCAGCATGTGAACCCCCTGAAGATGTCAGCAGTGTGTGGAAGTGATAAATGATCTGAGCAGTGTGGCCAATGCTTGCGCCTTGTTAATAGGTTTGATATATGCACTCAATTGAACCTAACCGAAGAAGCTGAAATACACCTTTTGAAGTAATCCAAAAGGTGTTTATGGAGTTAGGTGGACATAAACTGTCTCAAAGTGCAAGGACTAAAGAACAAAATGTACACAATTATGTACACCCTTGAGTGATAACTACAGAAATGTGTTGGCATGAAGAAATATATATGTTTATTGCGATATTATGAGATAACATTGCGTTATTTTACAATAGTTTTATGAAATAATGCAGTATTATCTCATCATAATTTTTCTGTGGCACTAATACATTTCCGTAGGTAAGAGCTTATAGTTGTTGGTTTTATTGAAGATGTATGTTGGAGGTCCTATTCATATTTGAACTTGCCTTTTAAACCATTTTATCTTGGATTGACAGAAAATACCTCTGTATTTGCGTTGACTATAGAGCTGTTTTGGAAGATTTTGGTGTGTATTCAGTATTGTTTTTATCAAAAATTGATGTACCTATTAAGCCCAATCCAGCTTTTTTTCATATTTGGAGATTTTATTATGAAGAAAAATAGTCAAAAAATGCAGAAATGACAGATTAATCCTTTATTTACACCTTTTTTTTACTGGCAGAAAATGGAAAATCTGATCTTATTATCTAATAAACGTTTCTCATGCCCACAGTTTGAATACTGTTACAGCTAGTGATTTATTCAGAAGAATTTAGCACCTGGCAAATTTAGCAAACCTATTTTTAATTTTCAGTGGTTATGCATAACTTTATGAGTTTGGTTCACCGATCTTGTGTCTGAAATGTCACCCAGATCGGATTTTAGACTTTATTATGCCATTGTTATTTGAGAAGTGGATGTTTTAGTAAATCCTGCTTTACCAATCAGTGCTGAAGCTTGTTGAAAAGACTCTTATTTTGAGTAGTTGTGCTAATTGTTTCCTCAGTTTTCTCAAATAAAAATACTTGATTAAAAAGTGTTACACTGAAATGTCTAATTTAAATATTAACAACTTAAATAATTTAAATCAACTAGTTATTAACAAGCAATTTAATTAACTCCTACTTAAGTCATGGAATTAAAACAAACATAAAAGAAGTCAAGTTGTTTTTAAATGAACAATTTAATTATTGCCTACTTTATAGTCAATTTGATGTAAAAGTTGAGTTTAAATAAATAATTTAAATTTAAGTTGTCTGTACTTACAGCAATTAAGTTAAACCAACTTATGCAAAAGTTTACATATATTTTTTTAAGATTTAGCTACTTAAAGGATCTAAGTTCCACTAACTGCACAACACTAACTACTGGCAACTTAAAATCATTGCAAGTTGCAAATACTTAAAAAAAACAAGTTGACAAAATTAAGTATTTTCAACAAGAATTTTTTTGAGTGTATTCTTTTGTTTCAGTGAGGCAAAATACATTTGCTGGGTTTCGCTAAGTAACTGCCTCAGGAGAACTGATTTTACAGAATCCTTCTGCTGTTCATACCAAGACATGAATCCTGGCATCTGTAGCGCTGCTGTCTTGGCGTCGACGCCACAGGTTAGTGTGTGTGTGTGCACAGCGGGCTTGAAGTCTACATTGGCAAGATTTCCATTACACGAGAGAAGATGTTAAAACTTCATGCTGAAATCAACTTGGCTCTCGCCAAGATAAGCACCAACTACGACATAGCTTTACAGTAAACTAATCCATCTGTGTCTCCTTCCATTTGCGTTTCCTTCCATATGATGATGTAGATATCCTTCTGCCTGGTGTTGATGGCTGAAGTGTAATGCTGGCTCCAGGGATCAGCTTATTTGCCTCCCTAGCGCAATTTGCTGATTGCCGACGAGCTGAGGAGTCGGCGACTCATTTCTTAAAATCTGGGACAAAATGCTCCCGAGTGGCGCATCCAGTAAAGGCGCTCCTCGCAGGATGTGCCCTATAGCCTGGAGATCGCTGGTTCGAATCCAGGCTATGTCACAGCTGACCGTGACCGAGAGTTCCTAGGGGGCGGCGCACAATTGGCTGAGCGCTGCCCGGGTAGGGAGGGCTTAGGTCGGCAGGGGAATCCACAGCTCACCGCGCATCAGCGACCCCTGTGGCCGATAGGGCGCCTGTGGCTCTGCAGCGGAGCCGCCAGATCTGTGTTGTCCTCCGGCACTATAGGTCTGGTAGCATTGCTGTGGATCTGCAGTGCGAAAAATGACGGCTTGGAAGGAGCACGTTTCGGAGGACGTGTGTTCCAGCCTCCGTTTCCTGAGTCGGCGGGGGGGTTGCGAGCGGTGAGCCGGGGATACAGATAATAATTGGGCATGCTAAATTGGGGTGAAAACCGGGGTAAAAATAATTGCCGATGACTAAATTTATAAAAAAAAAAAAAAAAAAAAATCTGGGACAAAATGAGGTTGACAAAATGGTCGATAAGTGTGAGAGGGTCTACGACACCCCGTTAATGGCTTCTGCGATCTACCGACGCTCTTACGACATCCCGACAAATTCAGCATACGCTAAATTATATGCTAAATTATAAAAATGTGTTTTTAATCTTACTTTACAAATCATTATTGGCTACCTTTAACAAATGCTGTCTTCATTTTACACATCATAGTTAAAGTACTGTGGCATGTGCCACATTTTATTATGAGGCAATGAAAGTCTCATCTGTCTTGCTTAAGTGCAAGGTGGGAAGCCTGGCCAGGCAGATTTATATACTTCAGTCTTTGATATTCATTTTAATAATAACAAAAAATACAGAAAATAAGAATATATAGATATATGGAATGAACGTGTTCATGAGAAGTAGTTATTCACGAAGTTCAGGAGCTTTTGCTGGTTTGATGGTCCGTTTGGGTTGTCTCGGGTTTTCTGAACGCTTTTTGGCATATGATCTCTCAGGCTTGCTTTACTTTTTAGAGGCAGGGTATGGTTGTCCCTGGATTTAAAAGTGTTGGAAGAGACGGTAAAGGGGGACCCATTTCTTTCATGTATGCTTTGGAGACTGGTATTCTATTATTTAGAATTTTGGTTTATGTATCCTTAGTAACGGGTTTATTTTAGTTTATAATTTTTCTTTTGAAACTTTGTTTTTTCAAGCCTGTTTTTATTTTGTTACTTTGACTCATGTTTTGCAACGTGGAGGATTTCGGCAGAGGTTGTAACAGCAACCGGAGATCATTACATCAACTTGCGATCGGGACTGGGTGAGATTGAGCCATTGTTTTTTTGTTTTGTTTTGCGTTCTGTTGGAGGATTACTATTTTTTTGTCGAATGGCCATTTAGTTTGCTTGCGGGACAATCGCGTTTTGCTTGGATGCTATTATATTTGGGACTTCATCTGTTTGTTTGTTTTTTTGGACTGTTTGTTTTCTTTTTGTTTTTGCTGCAAGTTCAATTGAAGTCACATACGTGTTTATACGCATTACCGCCGTGTCATGCGTTGTGAACATTGACATTTGATGATTTATTTTTTCTTGCATTTATATTTTTGGGTATCCGCTGGGTAGGGTTTAAGGGGACTTCTTGCTGTTATTGCAGGAGTTATTCATTAACTGTTTTTTTACAGTCTATTAGAATACTATGCTATAGCCTTAGCTTAATCTACTGCATGTTTCTCGAGGTTTTTTTTCTCTTGATAGCTTCATTTATTTTGTTTGTATACTCGTTCTGGGTATCCTACTTTGTGGTTGTATTAGGCTTCTGATTCAATTTTGTCGTCTTTAGTTTCAGGTGTATATGGGTCTGATAATTGTGCAATTGTTGGTAATTTCTAGAGTGCTAAACCAATCAAATTAAGCCGCTGGTGACCTCTTGGATTTGAACTCTGGACGTTCTCTTTTTTTTCTTATTGCTGTATCAGCTGCTGCATAGTATCTGGGGTAACTGTTACAGAATTGGTGGCCCGTACAGGGACGTTTTGTATGAATATCCACAGTTCTTATAATAAATTATAGCCAAGCTTTTGTTAATTTGTTGCAGTTAGACTTTGTTGATTAACATGACAGAGGGTGACGAGCAGGTTCATAGTGGTGATCTTTTGGACCTTACTAATTTTACTGCAGGACCTCATGTTACTTGGAGAGCACCTAGAGATGAGTTGACCGCACGTATATCTGAACTATACAGTAATGAATCTACAGCTGTGCAGGAGTTGGTGGGGGATTTTAGTACGCATCCATTTGGCCTTAATGCAGAGGTGACAGAACTTTTAGCCCGAATAGAGAAGTTAGAAGGGGAAGTTTCAATGGCTAGAGATAGTAGTCTTAATAGGGAGAAGCTTTTAAGAACATTCATTGATCAGAGATTTGAAAAAATGGAGGCTCTGGTTGATACATCGGTAAATCAACTAGAGGATGCAGTGTTCAGGTGTTTTGAGCGCCGGGAGGCTGTGTGGAAGGAAGAATTAAAGTCTTTGAGTCTTCGCACTAGTACTCCAAGGATGTTTACTGCTCCCCGTCCTTCGCAGATAGGTTGTAACAACACCTCTTTGGAGGGGTTGTCCATCAGACCCATAATAACTGAAACCCTTAAATCTCCCGGTTATTCCTGTAAACCCCCCATCAAGTTGAACTTTCCTGTTTATGGGGAAGGGGAGGGGCATGTAGATGTGTTGGGGTTTATAGATGCCTGTCAAGACTTCCTGGCGCTAGTGTCTATGTCAGGCTGAGATTTTGGCTACCTTATCCACTGTTCTGAAGGGACCTGCTAAGAGTTGGTGGATGGCAGAGCGCTATAAGGTTGTAAACAGTTTAAAACTGCTTTTGCAGAGGCTTTCCTCCCCACAGATTATTTATCCGAAGTTGAGAAGAGATTGCGTGAACGGATCCAAGACCCAAGTGAGTGTATTCGTGATTTTACTTGCTATTATCGTGCGATCTGTCTCAAATGGCGTCCTGAAATGAGCGAGGCAGAGTTGGTAGAAAGGATCTTGGGTAATGCAAACCCAAAATTAGCTAGTTTTATCAGAGGATCAGTATCTACTGTTTCAGATTTGGTTCGTGTAGGAGCGATGGTAGAAAGAGACTGGGCCGCCCAGAAGGAATATTGGGCCAAAGTGAATGCCAGAGCAGAGAAGGTCTCTAAGAAAAGTAATAAAGGGTCAGTCAAGATAGCGGCAGATGTGTCTGTTGTTCACAATGTTAAAGCACCTCGGCTAGATGGCAATGGTAACAAAAAGCTCACTTTGCTAGCCATGACAATATCTCTCCGGGGGTGGGAAGACTTGGCTCTAGTGGACACAGGGTATACTTATACTTTGATGAGAAATGATCTGTGGTTAAAACTTTGCCAACAGAAGGATCAGTTAGCTCCATGTGCTGACAAATCATTTGTTTTAGCTAATGGTCAGTGTCATTCTGCATTGGGTAAGTTTAGGTTTACTTTTAATCTTCATGGTCAATTCTGGTCCATAGATACATTTTATAATGGATGACTCCCATTTAGCTCACCCGTTGATTCTGGGGTTGGATTTTTTGAAGAAGACTTCTACTTTGCTAGATTTGGGGGCGCAAACATATGGCGTGAAGGTGGACAAAGGGTATGTCTTCTATCCATTTTCACATGAGATGGTGTGGGGAAAAGTATGGAAGCAGAAGGTTCAGGAAGATCAGTCGCTGATGCAGCTGTATGTGGCAATACCTACGATGTGCACTAAGGTGGTGAGGAAGGTAGAAGTCGCTGGAGAGAGGGAGGTAATATCTCAGGATCCGGTGGCGCAATTAATAAAACAGTGGCCTGCTGTTTGCACCTCCCAACTAGGGAAAACCACTGTAGCCTACCATGTGATCCATACTGTAGATGAGGTACCTATAAGTGCTCCCACCTATCGAGTGTCCGAGCACAAGAAAGCCATTATCTACCAACATCTTCAAGACATGATTAGGGATGGTGTTGTGGAGCCATCATCATCTGCCTGGGCAGCACCGGTGGTGTTAACCGAAAAGAAAGATGGCACCTACAGGTTTTGCATGGACTATCGTGGGATAAATGCTAAGACGAACCTAGATGCGTTTCCCATGCGTCGAGTCCATGATATCCTGGAGTCTTTAAAGGGAGCCTCCACTTTTAGTGCTCTGGATCTGAAGTCGGGTTATTGGCAAGTTGCTATGGATGTGTTGAGTAAGCCAAAGACTGCTTTTACCACCCGCTTTGGGCTGTATCAATTCAATGTAATGCCTTTTGGATTAAAAAGTGCCGCAGCAACCTTCCAACGTTTGATGCAGCAGGTCTTGGGAACATTGAGAGAGAGCATTTGCTTTGTATATATCGATGATATTATTGTTTATTCCCCCAATGAAAAGCAACATGTCTTGGACTTGGCAGCTGTGTTCCACGCCCTTGAGGAAGCAAAGATAACACTTAATTTAGAGAAATGTTGTTTCTTCCTCGCTTAGGTTTCTAGGACATATTGTGTCAGGGAAGGGGGTTGCGGTGGCCCCGGAGAAGGTGCAATCTATTGGGGATTACCCGGTTCCTACCAATCTTAAAGCCCTACAGAGATTTTTGGGTTTAGCCGGGTGGTACCATAAATTTATAGCTAACTTTGCAGACATTGCCTCTCCTCTGAATAATCTTAAGAAGAAAGGAGTACCATGGGAATGGACAGAGCAGTGTAAACAAAGGTTCAATCATTTGAAGCAGGAGTTGCAAATCGCTCCTGTGCTAGCACATCCAGACTTGTCGAAATCCTTTCGAGTGTATACTGACGCCAGTGAGATGGGGCTGGGAGCCGTGTTGGCTCAAGGATCGGTGGAGGAGGAGTGGGTAGTCGCTTATGCATCCCGGGTCCTTACTAAGCTCGAAGCCAATTACTCTACTTCAGAGAAGGAATGTTTGGTAGTTATATGGGCTACTGAGAAGTGGAAGCACTACCTTGAGGGGAAGGAATTCCAGGTAGTAACGGATCATGCTGCCTTAACCTGGGTATTTAACTCCCCCAAAGTGACTTCGCGCTTAACACGGTGGGCATTGCGTTTACAAGCCTTTACATTTAAAGTGTTGTATCATAAAGGAAGTTTAAATGTGGTCCCGGATGCTCTGTCTAGAATACCACAGATAGATGGCGTTAGTGTTGCTGTATATAAAAAGAAAAAGGATGCTTTTGCCTTTTTGGACCTGCCATCCTCCATGAATGAAATCGCGGAAGCACAGGCTAAGGAGTCAAAGATTCAAGAGCTGCAGAGGGGGGCTGAGCCACAGCTTCCGGACCGCATCGGGTTCGTGAAGGAACAAGGAGTGTGGTATAGGAGGGTGCCACTCGAAGAAGGTAAAGGACAACGTTACCAACTAGTGGTTCCCGCATCGCTGGTGCCTACATTTTTGCAGTGGTACCACAATATCCCTCTGAGTGGACATCTGGGACGCATGAAAACCTTGTTTCGTATTCTGGAGGTAGCATGGTGGCCGACTGTTAGACGTGACGTGGTCAAACATGTAAAGGAATGTGAAGCGTGCCAGTTGCACAAGCCTTCAAATCAGAAGCCGGCAGGCTTGTTGCAGTCAACCACCATTGAAGAACCTGGGAAGATGCTAGGGCTGGACCTAATGGGACCTCTTCCCCGTAGTAAAAAAGGAAATGTCTATCTTTTGGTCATTGTGGACTATTTAACGAAGTGGGTGGAGCTGTTTCCCCTGCATAATGGGAAGACTTCTAAAATAGTTCAGATACTGATTCAAGAGATTTTTACTCGCTGGGGAACCCCCAAGTATCTTTTATCCGATAGGGGAGCTCAATTTACCAGTGCCGTTTTAGTAGAGGTGTGTAGGAAGTGGAGGGTCACTTGTAAATTAACAACCAGTTATCACCCACAGACTAATTTGACAGAGTCAATAGGACTTTGAAACCTATGATTGCTTCATATTTTGGACAAAATCACCAGTTCTGGGATCAGTGGTTGCCTATATTCAGGTTTGCCATCAATACGGCTAAGCAGGAGTCTACTGGGTTTACTCCTGCTGAGCTGGCTCTAGGCAGGGTTATCAAAGGTCCTTTAGATCGGTTGATTGGTAAGGCTTCCTCTCCGAATGACTTTAGGTTCTCACTACTGGAAAGACAAATGCAATTGGGGCAATTAGTTAAGCAGCGAGTCAAGGTAGCACAAGGTCGGCAGGCAAAAAACTACAACTCTCGGAGAAGAGAGGTAGTATTTCAGGAAGGGGATTTGGTTTGGGTAAGGAGCCATCCAGTATTGGAAGCCATTGCTTTTTACTTTGCCAAATTAGCCCCTAAATGGTCAGGACCAGCTATGATTAAAATGAAATTAGGTCCAGTAAACTACCAGGTAAAATGAGTGGATCGACCTGAAAAAGTTGAAACCATCAACGTGGTTAATTTGAAACCCTATTTTGGGGTGTCCCCTTGGTTACTCTGCTGGGGGGACTATGTGGCATGTGCCACATATTGTTATGAGGCAATGAAAGTCTCATCTGCCTTGCTTAAGTGCAAGGTGGGAAGCCTGGCCAGGCAGATTTATATACTTCAGTCTTTGATATTCATTTTAATAATAACAAAAAATACAGAAAATAAGAATATATAGATATATGGAATGAACGTGTTCATGAGAAGTAGTTATTCACGAAGTTCAGGAGCTTTTGCTGGTTTGATGGTCCGTTTGGGTTGTCTCGGGTTTTCTGAACGCTTTTTGGCATATGATCTCTCAGGCTTCTCGTCTAATTATGTAGTCAGTCGTGCTTACACTTGTGTTTGGTGTGTAGAGTTATTTGGCTGTCTGTAGAGAGAAACTGTAGCACAGTAATACTATCACAGGGTTTATTTTAGTTTATAATTTTTCTTTTGAAACTTTGTTTTTTCAAGCCTTTTTTTATTTTGAGCCATTGTTCTTTTGTTTTGTTTTGCGTTCTGTTGGAGGATTACTATTTTTTTGTCGAATGGCCATTAGTTTGCTTGCGGGACAATCGCGTTTTGCTTGGATGCTATTATATTTGGGACTTCATCTGTTTGTTTTGTTTTTTTGGACTGTTTGTTTTCTTTTTGTTTTTGCTGCGAGTTCAATTGAAGTCACATACGTGTTTATACGCATTACCGCCATGTCATGCGTTGTGAACATTGACATTTGATGATTTATTTTTTCTTGCATTTATATTTTTGGGTATTGGCTGGGTAGGGTTTAAGGGGACTTCTTGCTGTTATTGCAGGAGTTATTCATTAACTGTTTTTTTACAGTCTATAAGAATACTATGCTATAGCCTTAGCTTAATCTACTGCATGTTTCTCGAGGTTTTTTTTCTCTTGTTAGCTTTATTTATTTTGTTTGTATACTCGTTCTGGGTATCCTACTTTGTGGTTCTATTAGGCTTCTGATTTCAATTTTGTCTTCTTTAGTTTCAGGTGTATATGGGTCTGATAATTGTGCAATTGTTGATAATTTCTAGAGTGCTAAACCAATAAAATTAAGCCGCTGGTGACCTCTTGGATTTGAACTCTGGACGTTCTCTTTTTTTTTTCTTATTGCTGTATCAGCTGCTGCATAGTATCTGGGGTAACTGTTACAGTACCATCATACCAAAGTCATTGTATTCATCATTGTATTTATCTTGCTCTTAATTGTATTATTACTTGCACTGTGATTCTTGAAATGTAATTGTTGATGACTGTAAGTCGCACTGGATAATGGCGTCTGCTAAGAAATAAATAATAATAATAATAATACAGTCTTTTAAGTCTTTGTTTCCTTTTGCAACCATTTTAGTGTGTGAATGTATTGAACGTGTTCAGGTTTCACTGCTGTAGATTTAAACAGGAATATATATTTACAATATTACACTTAAACTTAAAATGCAGCATTCATAATGGTTTTGGATTTTTAACACTGGAGTTAAGACTGGAGGTGTGTTATTATCACCACTCCAAACTGTACTTCTTGTTTCCACTGTAATTCACGAATGCCATAAATTAATTTAATACTACCCTTTTAACCATGATAGTGGGACTGACCTTATTATCTTCAAATACATTGCCACATGTAATACCTCCAGTACAGTTGGCTGTAGGCACCTCAGGAACAAATAGCTTATATTTTTTTTAAAAGCCTTTGCTTTTAATTAAAAATGGCTCAACAAGGTAGCATATTTAACATTCATGCTCTAATGTAAGTTTGTTACATGAATTACTTAATGTGTTTTTTTTATTCTTTAAAGTTGAATTTCTGTTGCTTTGGGTTGTGGGTTTAGATTTATACATGCATGAATGTTAATATTTGAGAATATATTGTGTTATAAGATTGTATGTTATTTTAAAATGTAATAAATATTTATGAAAAAATGAAAAAAAGCACGAATGTGGACAGGGCATTAATGTGAAACTTGAAATGCGAGTTTTGAAAACTATACCAAATGGTTACTCTGTTTCTGTAGTCTACATATTAAAAATAATGACATGAATTTTCATATTTTTGTAATAGATTAAAAGGCTTCCGGACTAAGACAAAACTACCCGGACGGGGCACAAAAAAATTGTATATAATAAGTGTTTAATATGTAGACTAGAGTGATCCTGCGGTACAGTTTTCATGATGTTTCGCATTGTTTTAGTGCCCTGACCAGGCACTTTGTCCAGCTTTCAAGCACTCCCATTATTATTATTATTATTATTATTATTATTATTATTATTATTATTATTATTATTATTATTATTATTATTATTAACTTCTTAGCAGATGCCCTTATCCAGGACGACTTACAATTGTTACAAGATATCACATTATTTTTATTTTTATATACAATTACCCATTTATACAGTTGGGTTTTTACTGGAGCAATCTAGGTAAAGTACCTTGCTCAAGAGTACAGCAGCAGTGTCCCCACCTGGGATTGAACCCACGACTCTCCGGTCAAGAGTCCAGAGCCCTAACCACTACTCCACACTGCTACCCACCCACATTAAAACATACATACTGCTACAGCTGAATTGCTTTTTGTTGAAGAGATTATTAATAACTACAAAATGATATTTGGAAGTCAAGGAACAAAACCTGGCCAATCAAGGAGAGGCATCATTTGGGAATCAATATTGCAGAAAATAAATGCTGTTGGTCAAACAAGAACAGCTTTCTTTAAATAGGCTATGTAATCTAAGCACACTTTTGCTTTTATTTATTTTTTGTGTATAACCTAAGTTAATATTTATACATCAGGTGGGTGCGTATTTGCAATATGGGAATGTTATAGGATTATAATATCTAACCCTGTGTTGCATGTAATGAGTCCAACGACATGCAACCCTACCCGTTATGCAAAGTTTAAACTATTTTTGTTCTTGTGCCTACATGCTTACCCTTGAGTACATGTACAGTATATGAAATTAAAATGCAATAAATGACACACTGGGCATCTTAATGTAGCCTATTTATTTCATCATATGTATTGTTTTACACATGCAGCCTACTTAAGAGGCAAATCAACAAATACATAAATTGTTTGGCCATTGTTTCAAACATTATCAACTTAGTCTTTCACTGAAACATAAACAGAATCATTTGTGACAGGCCAATCTGATATCCAGACCAAACATTTAAAAATCGGATCGGTTTGTGTGGCTTACTGTATAAGCCTTTTGCCAAATTCTTATCAAAAGTATAGGGTCGTCGGATGTGTAGCTGCCTTCATTTTGCTCCTGACACCATCTATGTAATCAAAGAATTGCAGAGATCTTCCCACTATTTCCATGTATAACAATAGAGTTAATACCCATTTTTTAAAAGCTGACTTTCCCTGGTTTTAATAACGCTTTATTGATAAGGTGCTACACCTTGGATTGCACAGATTATATAATTAACATGGGAATGCCACAAATGCGTTCACAAAACACTGTTAAGAAAACATGTTAATAGCACTAATTAATGCACGCATGTGGGCTATATAATTTCCTAAAGAAGGATATTAGCACTGATGTTAAGTCAGATATAGTACTAATGCCAACAAAAACAGTTTGTGAATTGGGCCCTTAGGTGGGATATATATATATATATATATATATATATATATATATATATATATATATATATATATATATATATATATATATTACAGTGCCTATAGAAAGTCTACACCCCCTTTCAAAATGTTCACCTTTTGTTGCCTTATAGCCTGGAATTAAAATGCATTAAAATATATGTATTTTTTTCATTTATCTACACATCCTACCCCACAACTTCCAAGTGAAAAAAATATTCTAGAAATGTGTAGAAAATTAATTAAAAATAAAAACTGAAATAGCTTGGTTGGATAAGTGTCCACCCCCCTTGTAATAGCAATCCTAAATTAGCTCAGGTGTAACCAATCGCATTCAAAATCACACACCAAGTTAAGTGGCCTCCACCTGTGTTAAATTGTAGTGATTCACATGATTTCCAGATAAATTCAGCAGCTCCTGTAGGTTCCCTCTGCTGGGTAGTGCATTTCAAAGCAAAGACTCAACCATGAGCACCAAGGCGTTTTCAAAAGAACTCCGGGACAAAGTTGTTGGAAGGCACAGATCAGGGAATGGGTATAAAAAGATATCAAAGGCCTTGAATATCCCTTGGAGCACGGTCAAGATGATTATTAAGAAGTGGAAGTTGTATGGCACCACCAAGACTGCCTAGATCAGGCCTTCCCTCCAAACTGGATGACTGAGAAAGAAGGAGACTGATCAGAGAGGCTACCAAGAGGCCAATGGCAACTTTGCAAGAGCTACAGGCTTTTATGGCCAAGACTGGTCAAAGTGTGCATGTGACAACAATATCCCAAGCAATCCACAAATCTGGCCTGTATGGGTAGAGTGGCAAGAAGGAAGCCATTACTCGAGAAAGCCCACCTTGAATCCCATTTGAAGTATGCAAAAAGAAAACTCTCAGTAGATTCTGTAGCCATGTGGCAAAAAGTTTTGTGGTCTGACAAAACTAAAATGGAGGCATGGTGGTGACAGCATCATGTTATGGGGATGTTTCTCATCGGCAGGGACTGGGGCACTTGTCAGGATAGAAGGGAAAATGAATGGAGCAAAGTACAGAGAAGTCCTTGAGGAAAACCTGCTGCCCTCTGCAAGAAAGCTGAAACTGGGACGGTTCACCTTTCAGCATGACAATGACCCAAAGCACACAGCCAAAGCTATACTGGAGTGGCTAAGGAACAAAAAGGTAAATGTCCTTGAGTGGCCCAGTCAGAGCCCCGACCTAAATCCAATTGAAAATTTGTGGCATGACTTGAAGATTGCTGTACATCAACACTCCCCAAGGAACTTGACAGAGCTTGAACAGATTTGTAAAGAAGAATGGTCAAATATTGCCAAATCTAGGTGTGCAAAAAGTTGGTAGAGACCTATCCCAACAGACTCACAGCTGTAATTGCTGTCAAAGGTGCTTCCACCAAGTATCAACGCAGGGGGGTGGAAACTTATCCAATTATGATCTTTCAGTTTTGTATTTTTAATATATATATTTTTTTCTCAATAAAAATGTTGTTTCCCCTTAACAATGTGGAATATGGTGTGTAGGTGAGTGGGGAAAAAAATCCTCATTTAAATGCATGAAACTCTGAGGCACTGTGACAAATATAATGAATCTTGGTAAATCTCCCTCCCGACCTGTGAGGGCGCTAAGCAGCGAGGACAGAGTTCTTTTGACGGGCTGGACTGACAGTTCTTTCCCGGGTCGGGGGAGTTGGCCAGTCTGGAAGAAGGCGAGACTCCGTTGCAAGAACGTATTGACCCGGAAGGTAAACAATGTAGCAGCCGCTGATTGTAAAGGCAGCAGCATTAGTTTACCAAGGGGTCATGTGTGACAGCATAAAAAGGGGACGGAGACTCGTAATCAGTTCCTTCGTTTTTGGTTATTAAGAAGTGACATGGAAGGACCTGTGTTTTTTTGGTGAAAATTGATTTTCTCTTGTTCTGTCTATTTGTTTGTTTGTATTCACTAGACAGCTAACACGTTCCGGAGCTGTCGCCAGAGGCCAGCACAAACCCGGAACAGCACTGCACTCGTATCACTATAAACTGTATTTCACACCACTAGCACTAATTCATGCACAAACTGACTTGTGTATGTGTTTTGTGTGGATGTATAATAAAAAACAGGACTATTATTTGCGGGGCAAACCCGGGGATTATAAATGAAGTAACACACTCTGCTGTGTTACTTACCTATATTATTGTTTACTGTTTGTTTCACCATCAGGCACTGGACAAAAACAAATAAAACAAACCTTTTCACCTGGATTACAACTGTCTGTCTGTTCTTTAATCACCTGCACCTGTACACTATTAACCACTTTGCCACAGGCATTGACACAACAAAATGTGAAAAAAGTTCAAGGGGGTGTAGACTTTCTATAGCCACTGTATATATAAAGTGGGGTAGACTGTATTTAGGAGCAGGGCTTCACACCACACCCTACTGTATTATAAATTATCACAGCTTGTAGGATTTTTACTGGTATAAGGTTTTTTTCTACTTTATGTTTTTAACAGTTGCATCTCTTATCTTGTAAAACTACTAATTTGTATCTGTTTTAGCCGTGCTAGGAAATACTAACTGTGACAAGAATTAGACCCAGATACTGAAAGCTGCAGTTTAAGCGTGTATGCGCACATTTATTAAACACAAAATAAAATGGGAACAAACACAACACAAGGGTCAAAATAAAAGGTTTAAACAAAACAAGAAAACAGCACAGACACTTAACTCCAAACTCTTCCAACAAACAAAGGTTTTCTGGCTCCTTTTATATATGTGGCCACTCCCCAATTAGTACCAGTTACCTAACTGGGGAATGGCCACACCTGTGATTGCTGGCAGGGACAGATTTAACCCCATCCCTACCAACCTTACATTCCCCCACACACACCATTTACAGCAGCAGGGCTTTTGCCCTGCCACACTGACATGGGTTTCAAAAGAGAAAGAAGTAGGTTACACCTCCCATATAAATATATATATTTTTATGAATGACTATTAAATGTTTGTTTTTAATAGTATTCTCTTATATGGAAAACTCGCTTTCTTTTTACCTTAGGTTCTGGTTTAGGATATACATGAGTGGTTATGTCAAAATGTCAGTCTCCAGGGTTGAATGATAGAGGATGTTCAGGTCAGGATTAAGGTGTGGAAAGATCTCATGGAATTTACCAACACTAGACTTTAATGAGTTACATGACATAACAGCAAGTCCAAAACCGTGCTGACATCACCGCAAAGGACATTACAGCGCCGACCATTACAGCAACTGCCCATAACAGCGCTACGACATCACTGCGCCGAACTACAATTCCCAGAAGACTCTGCGAAGTTCAAAAAAGCGTCACTTACCAGGAACTCGGACACACGACGCAGTCAGAGCGGGGTTCACCACAGATTTTCTGATTGCAGAAGACTATAGTTTTATTTTTATTTTTTTTTCACTTTTCCTATACAGCTCCATCATAACTAGACTGGTAAATATGATAAGTAAAACCTCCATGCAATAAAAGCGTGATTCCACAAGCATTTTTTACGTAGTTGGGCTGCATATCGATTTTTTTTTTTGTTTTCACTTGTTGCAGAATGATATTCAGCACATGTTATATATATATAATGATTACTCCTCCACAGGACATACAGGATTGGGGACCGATACAAGGACATGATGTGTTTGGATTTTTTTTAATGTATATTTTGTACAGATTTGTTTTTTAAATAAAGAGTTTAACTATATATTGTTGTCCTTGCTTCTCTGCCCTGTCGTATCCAGAGCGAGTTTCCTTTTGTCGTTTGAAATTAAAATGTTGTAGTCAGATAATTCCCCTTTATGTACTTGCTGGGCATGTACTTATTATTATTTATATATATCTTTATATAAATATATTTATTTGAGTGATTCCTCCACCCTCAAGGGCTCAGCATATATTGCAATTGGCCAATATCCACAGTTGTTTATCAAAGGTATCCCAATGTATGCTTCTGTTTCACACATTAAATGGTGATTTATATTAGAAAACAGAAGAATAGGGGGATTTTAGGAATGTACCATCTACATACATTTACCATAAATAAATAGGTGTGTTTATAGGAATGTACTATATACATGTATTCAACATTAATTTCAGGGTGTTACACTTCCATAAATTAGGGTTTGTAAAGTTTGTAAAAAAATGACCACTGTACACACACACACACACACACGGTATGAATCTATTCTCTAGCAGCTTACAGGATTACATTTTTAGGTTCCCTGCCAAACGAGCAAACAAATGTTTATACAAATTGTGGAGGCGGCGGACAAAAGAAACACATGAAAGGCAGTTTTGGGGCCAAAATAGCGGAACAACAATCACTGTTTATTTCTTCCTTGAGAAATGGACGCTCTGAGAAATGGGATGGGGGCTGCTAGTAAACAAAGAGAAAACATACGCACATCCAAAGTCTTTCAAGGTAGAAAGATTGTAAAGTTAAACAGACATAGTACCTGCACACTTATATATTATGCTCCAAAGTGTTTATATTTTTTATTATACCCAAGATCAACGTTTCGATCTGCAAGAGATCTTCATCAAACCTGGTATGCAACTGCTTTATGAGTTTCACTGACACTGCTAAGTCACATTAAAACCTGCATACTGAGGTGGGCGAGGAGAGTTCCTGGTAAGTGACACGTTTGTGAACTTCGCAGAGTCTTCTGGGAATTGAATTGTAGTTCGGCCCGGTGATGTCGTAGCGCTGTAATGGTGGGCGCTGTAATGTCCCTCGCGGTGATGTCTGCGTGGTCTTGGACTCGCGGTGGTGTTGTGATACGACTTTAATGCCACCAGTCACCTTTTCATGAGCACTAAACCACAAGCGTCAAAATAAAAAAAAAAATAGTGGTGAGGTACCTTTTGCAAGGTTACTGGTTCAAATTGATTAAACTTGAGACCTTCCTGTCCTGCAAAACAAAATAATGCAGTATGACTGCAAACATTCTTTACTTGAGTTTTTTTTAGTTATTTTCAATTGATCTAATTGATTTAAGCTCAATAATTGAAAAACAGCCGTTTTGGGAGTCTCTTTAGTACATTTTTGTCCTGCTCTCACAGAGTACCTTATGCAATGTCATTTTACTGTGTAGCAGCAAATGTATTGATCATACTAGTCTAAAACATGGATACAATAATGGCAACAGGGGAAATACCATAGGTAGTGCATATGAAATAGTCAACATGAGCTGGTAAATGCATGTGCTAGTCCCCAAGTGGTTCACCTGTTAAAGGCACAGATATATGGCATTCAGGGTGAGTCATAAAGACAGTGTGTAGATTTGATTGTGCAAGGTTGCCGGTCTTCACTGGTGATTCTGCAACGATTGTTTAATAGCTCTGGCGGTCCTACAGGTTAGGAAAACAAGACAGTCAGGGACTGCACTATAGCAGATCCTACTGGCCAGATGCCCAGTGAGCTCAAGCTGCAGGGCTGGTCTTCGGAAAGCATTGTCAATGCATGGAAGACTGGAAGTCCCCCAGACTAATTGGAAAAGGTTGTAGAAATGAATTCAGCAGTTTCAACATTTCTTACATTTTGTTCCACTAGGGCAGCACGCTGTTTCAAAGTCAACATACAGTGTGACTGCCAGCAGATGGATATTTGCTGGTGTTCACTAGGTCATACAGTATGTGCACCAGTGGGGTTTCCCTTGCTATGTTGTCTTTACTGAATCCTGCAAGCTGTGCTTTCATATGATCAATGCTATGACATGCTGGCCTACTACAGCAGCAGCAGCAGCTTCCCAGACCCTTCCATTGGGTCTCCTGCACATGCGCCCTCTGCAGGCCTGTTTCAGACGCAGGGTCTTCCAGCACACGTTGAACTGTGACCGCCTATTGACAGTTTCCCACCTCTGTCTATGGACACTCTCTTGGTGGAAAGAGCCGGCCCATCAACGCCTAGGTGTAGTGCTGGGCAGTGTCACCAGGAGGTCGTCACCACGGACGGTTCCAGCTTGGGCTGGGGTGCTGTGTGTAATGACCGGGGTGTGCAAGGTGTGTTGAACCCTCCATGGAAGGGTCTCCACATCAATGTTTTAGAGATACAAGCAGTTTACCTGGCCTTGCAGAATTTTTTACACAAGGTTCAAGGGAGACATGCTTATACACACAGACAAACACAACAGTGTTGCCCTACATCAACCAGTGGGGCTGCCTGTGGTTGCCCAGTCTCCATCGTGTGGCACGTGAGATTTTGCTTTGGGTGCATAAGAATCTCCTCTCACTGCCTGGGGTAATGAACTGGGTGGCGGATCTACTCTCAAGGGGAGTCCCCAGCAGCTCAGAGTGGAGGCTTCACCGCCTCATCTGGGAAAGGTTTGGGAGAGCAGAGAGACCTCTTTGCCTCCCAGGAATCAACCCATTGTCCCCTCTGGTTCTCCATAATAGGAGTCCAGGAACCGCTGGGAATAGATGCCTTAGCACATCAGTGGCCGAGGCATCTGTTAATACGCCTTCCCACTGCTTGCACTGCTCCAGCTGTGTCTGGAGAAAATCAGGCAGGACCGGGCCAATGTGCTCCTAGTAGCCTCTTATTGGCCCAGGAGAATCTGGTTTTCAACCCTGATGCAGCTCCTGAGCATCCAGTTGTGGAGACTGCAGAAGCGCAGCGACCTGCTCAGCCAGGCACAGGGGACCTTATGGCATCCTGACCCATTGAGCCTGCAGTTCTGGGTCTGGCCCCAGAGCGGCTGCATTGGCACCCTACAGAATGCCAGGGCACCGCCCATATGTTCCCAGGTTAAACCCAACAACTTGTCCTATGGCAGTTATATTGCAATTTTGCAGGGCCTTTTTGATGAGGGGAAATCCCCCTCCATGTTAAAGGTCTGTCTGACAGCTATTTCAGTATGCCGTCCCCAGGAGCTCACTTCCTGGCGGGGCAATTTTTGAAAGGGGCTTGACGGCTTTATCCACCTATGAAAGACATCGAGATGGAGGCTAAACGTGCTGCTTAATGTACTCATAAAGCCTCCATTTGAACCCCACTTTCCATGTCAACTAGTCTGTGTAATTGGAGGCTTTCCATCCAACTCCTTTCCAGTCTGACAGGGAGCGACTGCTCCATACGCTCTACCCAATTTGGGCCCTGGCGTATTATGTTGACAGGACAAAAAGTTGGAGTCAGTCTGAACAGTGTTTTGTCTGTGTGACAGAGTGTGGCAATGTGCCCCGCCCCTGTGTGCATATTATGTGTTGTATGTTGCGTGCGTGTGTTAATGTTGGTGTATAGATTGGTACACGGGATATAAACGGGTCTGTGTTTCACGTGTGATTTAAAAATGTAGATTTGTATTTAGGCACGAGGAGGGCACAAATCACTTCACGTGCTGGTTAAATGTAATATGTAAGCACCGGGTTGCACAGAATTAATTCACGCGCTGGGATTCAAGTGAATAATTAATTAGTAATTGAATCCCAGCACAACAGTATATATAGATGCACATTTCATTCAGTCGGGGTTGGGTGTTCGGTGAGTGGAGAACGGGATTGGAGACGGAGGTAATTGTGAATTGTAAAAGTGAATAGTTAGAGTATCTGCTCACCGTGTTTGTTTGTCTGTCTAGTCCGTTTTGTTCGTCTATTTATTTTGGCCTCAAGTGCCGTGCCCTGTGTTTTGTCTGTTCAAACCTTTTATTTTCTGTTCTGTTTGTTTATTAAATGCTGAGCGAAAGCATTCGCTCAGCTCCACCAAACCACACATCTCTGTTGTTTTATTTCCTGCATCTGGTCTGACGCCACCCACTCTGGCCGTCTTTGTGACACAGAGATTGAATGATTCTTGGTGTTAGATCTCCTTCCCGACCTGTGAGGGCGCTGTGTAAAGGGAACAGAGTACCCTGGACTGGATGGCCCGACAGTTCATTCCCTGGGTTAGGCAGAAGTCGGACATCTAGAAAGAGGACGGAGCTGCGTTACACTAAATCATTGACCCAGAAGGTTAACGGTGTGGCATCTGGGGATTGGAGGAGTGGGTGCACTCGTTAACCAAGGGGTCATGGTTGATGGTATATAAAGGGGACGTAGTAATGTGATCTGTTCCTTGTGTTACACTAAACCGAAAGGACCTGTATAGAGAAAAATAACGTGAGTGTTTTGTTTGTTGTTTGTTATTAGATTAGACGGCTAACACGATCTGGAGCTGTTGCTTAAGGCCAGCACTAAAACCGGACAACACTACACACTTCTCCCACGCTGTCGCTCTGTATCACGGATAACTTGTACTTCACCATGCGCACTACAGCAGTCACTTTGGACTTGTGACTGTGTTTGTGTTTTGTGTGTCTGTACTGGATAATTGTTATTATTTATGGGAATGCAGCCCATAATTATCGACTGCTCAATACGCATCGCTGTGTATTGCCAGCCCTCCTTTTGTTTACTGTTTTAGTCATCAGACCGTTTGGATTTACTAAATAAAACAGAAACCATTTCACCTGTACTTTGTTATCGGTCTTTCATTGTTGGATTACTGCACCTGCTTTACACCTATGCACTAATTACCACAGTCTGCTACGGGACAAAGTCCTGTGGGCAAGCCCTGTCTAAGTGGTGGCTGTCCGAGTGGATAGCAGACACGGTCAGGGCTACCTGTGAGCTGGCTAGCTCATAGAAAAGCTCATGTTAATAATCTAACATTTTCTAGATTTAAAATGTATTAGTCCTCATTCCTAAATGTTTTTGATTACTGTGTGTTTGAATGCAATCTACTACTTGCAGTATTGACTTCAATTGAATAGATCTATGTATTTGTATGGATTTCTAAACAAGACAGGATTAACACATATTACACATGTGTTCACTTGGTTGAGTCATTCTGCCATCCCAAAAGGCCATTAATCTTTTTATCTGTAGAGCTTTAGCATACATGCTTAAACCACAAACAATTCTAAAGCATAGATACATTGTGCCATTTGTACCAAATTGTGTAGGAGTGTGTTACAAGGGAATCCTGTGTATAATGAGCTGATCTGAAACTTAAATTTGGGGTTGCAAATTTTAACCTGTAAGAATAGTCACCTAAAGTGTGATTTCATAAAGACAAAATAAACGTTATAAAATCAATATGTATTTGTTTTTTGACAGTTTATTTATGTTAAGAGGAATTCTTAACATTCTCATTGGGATTGTAAAAGTACTAATTAAACTGGATCTATGAAACATTCAATACCAAAATAAAAAAAAAAAAATAATAATAATAATAATAAAACGTTTACAGTACGAACAATGGAAAATATAAACAATACCAACCAGTTACTAATTTCTATATTTTAAGGTTAGTATATTGGTTTTGGTCATATGAACCAATTTTGGTGACTTAAAGTTCTCTGAACAGCATGACATGTCTTTTTTTCATAATTTCACCTTATTTGATTTGAACCAAAGAACCAAGAGAAAGTCAAGATTATTGAACCTCAGATGCAGTACCTGTGATTGATGCCTCGTTTGGCAGCGGTTTTAGCCATAACTTTCACCACCAGGTAAAACACACAAATTGCCTGTTGTAATTACCATGTGTCTGCCCAGTTCTGAATGCTGTCTAGATCATTTTGAATGATTTGTTTTTTTGTTCAGTGTTTGCCACTCCTCCTGTTTTTGCTTACTATACCAGAATCTAAGTCATTAATGTAGACTAGGAATAGCAGAGGACCCAATACTGATCCCTGTGGTACTCCACTGGTTACCTCGCTCCATTTTGAAATTTCTCCTTTAATCAGTACTTTCTGTTTTCTACATGTTAACCACTCCCTAATCCATGTGCATGCATGTCCTTGAATCCCTACTGCGTTCCGTTTGAGAATTAATCTTTTATGCTGGACTTTGTCAAAAGCTTTCTGGAAATCTAAATAAACCATGTCTTATGCTTTACAGTTATCCATTGTCGATGTTGCATCCTCAAAAAAGTCAAGCAGGTTAGTTAGACACGATCTCCCTTTCCTAAAACCATGCTGACTGTCTCCCAGGATATTGTTACCATATAGGTAATTTTCCATTTTGGATCTTATTATAGTTTCCATAAGTTTACATATAATAGAAGTCAGGCTTATTGGTCTGTAGTTACCTGGTTCGGTTTTGTCTCCCTTTTTGTGGATCGGTATTATGTTTGCAATTCTCCAGTCTGTTGGTACAACCCCTGTGTCAAGAGACTGTTGTATGATCTTGGTTAGTGGTTTGTAAATAACTTCTTTCATTTATTTGAGTACTATTGGGAGGATCTCATCCAGCCCAGGGGATTTGTTTATTTTAAGAGCTCCTAGTCCCTTTAACACCTGTTATACTAAAATTATTTAAAACTGGATAGGAACAGGTCGACATATGGGCAAGTCACCCGTATCCTCCTTTGTAAAAACTTGTGAAAAGTAATCATTTAATATATTTGCTATTTTTTTCTCTTTATCTAACATTTTACTATTTGTATCTCTTAGACATTTTATCTCCTCTTTGAATGTTCTCTTGCTATTATAATATTGGAAAAACTTTTTGGAATTAACCCCCTTAGCAATGCTCATTTCTACTATCTCTATCTTGGCCTTTCTAACTTCCTTTTTGACTTGTGTTTGCAGTTCCAAGTACTCTTTCTGTGTACTTTAATTAGTAGAGCAGGTGAAGTGCAGGTGCAGTAACCCAAGAAACAAACAGACAACAAAGTATGGGTGAAAATTGGTTTTATTGTAATCCAAAGGTCTGTTGACCAGGCAGTAAATGATAATGAGCTTGCAATACACAGCAAGGGAAGTTGGCCAGCTAGGAAGGGGACAAGACTCCATTGCAATAATGCATTGACCCGGAAGGGAAACGACATGGCAGCCGCTGTTTAGGGCAGTTGCACTCGTTTACCAAGGGGTCATGTCTGACAGCATAAAAGGAGACGGAGAATCGTAATCTGTTCCTTCGTTTTGGTTTGTGTAAATAAACTGAGAACTGTCAGAGACCCCGTTCCATAGTAAAAAGTGTATTGCACAGTAATGAAAAAGGGTTGCAGTCCCGTAAATAATATGCACAGTACTAAACACACAATTAAACACAAACACGGTCACAAGTCCAAAGTGAGTGCTCTAGTGCTTGTGGTGAAGTACAATTTATTACGTGCAATAATGGTGAACAAGTAGTGCAGCGTTGTCCGGGTTTAGTGCTGGCCTTGGGCAACAGCTACGGATCGTGTTAGCCGTCTGGTCTAGTGAAGAATAACAATAAAAAGAGTTTTAGACAGACAGACAAAACAAACAAAACACTCACGGTTCTCTATAAATAAACACAGGTCCTTCTGGTTTCAGCATAACCATAATAAGGACCAGATCACATCACTACGTCCCTTTAAAAACCGTTGTGACAGGAATACAATTATTCTTGGTTGTAAATCTCCCTCCCGACCTTTGAGGTCGATAAGCAGTGAGAACAGAGTTCCCTGGACGGGCTGGCCTGACAGTTCTTTCCCAGGGTTCAAGGGAAGTCGGCCAGCTAGGAAGGGGGCGAGACTCCGTTGCAATAATGCATTGACCCGGAAGGGAAATGACATGTCAGCCGCTGCTTTGGGCGGTTGCACTTGTTTACCAAGGGTAAACAAGTGCAATTGTAATCTGTTCCTTCACGCTGGTGAATTGTAATCTGTTCCTTCACGCTGGTTTGTATAAATAAACTGAGAAGGACTGTGAGAGACCCCGTTCCGTAGTAAAAAATATCGTGTTTTGTTTGTCTTATCTTGCACATTACCAGACAGCTAACACAGTTCCAGAGCTGTCGCCAAGGGCCAGCACTAGTCAGAACAGCACTTCACCAATAGTCACTAAATAAACTGTATCACCTACCATGAGCACTACTGCACGCACCCAGGACTCGTGACCATATATGTGTTATTGTGGGTCAGATATCGTGTTATTAGTTGGGACTGCAATCCCGTTACTGTTTACCCCGTGCAGTACTCATTGTTGTGTATTGCCGGGGGATTATTGTTTAGGTCACCAGAGCTGGAATATAAAATAAAGATTCACTTTTCCAAACTGGATTACAAGGCTCTGTCTGTTTAATTACCACACTGCATCACTCCTGCACCTGTTTCCACTCAGCTACTTTGCCACAACCGTCAACCATGACCCCTTGGTTAACGAGTACACCTGCTCCTCCAATCCGTGGATGCCACGTCGTTAACCTTCCGGTCAATGATTTAGTGTACCGTAGCTCCGCCCCCTTTCTAGATGGCCGACTTCCGCCAAACCCTGGGAATGAATTGTCGGGCCACCCAGTCCAGGGTACTCTGTTCCAGTTACACAGCGCCCTCGCGGGTCGGGAGGGAGATCTAACACCAAGAATCATTCTTTCTCTGTCACAATTACCACTGTGTATTGGTTCATACCATTGTGATACCTTTGGTATGTGTCAGAGTGTGAGTGGTACGAGTAAGGATATAATGTCCAAACAGAGAGTATTTACAAAAAGGTCTCGTTTTATTTACCAAACAATCCCCTCTACCAGCAATGGTATCAGGGATGTAAACACTGGGCTTGCGGTCCCAAAAACGATAACAATCCATACAATTCCCGGGTGCAAGTCCGTGGTGCTGTAACAAGTAGTGGTGCTGTGGTAGTGTAGGTGCTACGGGTGGTAGTGCTGGCTCCGTAGCTTCAGCTCCCGTGGGATTTGTCTGCAAGATTGTAGCGGAGTGTCCCGCCCCTATATATACTTGTGCACTGTTTTATTATTTGTATTATTGTTTGCGGCGCGGTTAAAAGCGCCGCATATTTTGTTATTGTTTTTGTGCTTTTGAAAACCTTGTGAGGATGCGTGACTGATCAGCTCGTGATTTATTTAACTAGCTGACAGTCACGCATCCTTATTAAACTCGTGCAGACGGTGACCATCTCCCGAGTTAATTAATTGATTAATTGTTGCTAATCTGGAGATGGTTACTGTATATAAACCTGCAGCTCTCTACCCTCGGGGACGGTGTATTAGGAGTGAGAGCGGAGAGAGCGAGGAGAGAGAAAAAACTAAAGTTAAAAATAACTGCTAAGCGTGCTGGTTTACACCAGCACGATACTTATTTGTTTATTTGTTTGGCCAACGCTCCTGTTTGTTTGTTGTTTTGTTTGTTTAAATCTTTTGTTTGTTTTATCATTTAATAAAAATGCTGAGTGCCGTTGCGTTCAGTTTCACCACCATCCATTCCTTGTTTTGGTTCCTGTTTCTGGTCCGTGACGTCACCACTCACACGCCACTCAACAGCACTCGGTCACAAAGATACAAAAACACAACAACACACACAGCGCTCCGGCCAATAACTCAAATTGAATAAGTAACTGGGGCATTTCAGGGGTAAAATCATTTTAGGCCACTTATTTGAAAGTTGATTCTCACAGAGTGGGAACCCCTCTATGTCACTCATATGCATTTATCCTGTCCCAAAACAGACTTTGGTACAAAAACTGCATGCAAACATGGCACAAACTGCAAGTTGACCAATAACTCAAATTGAATAAGTAACTAGGCTACACTTTGGGGTGCTTCTGCTCGTGGGGTACGGCTTGCTCATTACAATCTTTAGTGTTTTTGCAAAGACGGGGTGATAACATACCTAGGGATACCTAAATATTTAGTGAGCAAGACATCTAAGGGGGTACGTGGGGCAAAACAAGCAGGTAATATTTAGGGTACCGCTATGCCACTGATGCAGCTTTTAAATTAATATTTTAGTTTTTCTTGAACGAGGGAGCGATTATCTTTTAAATGGTACCAATATATTTGTTGAGCAAGACGTGCAAGTGAGTTAAAACACACAGAAAAATGACATGCTGCTTTGTCAACTATAATGAAGTGGACTGATGAGTTGTCACCATGCCTTAATAACATGAAGACATATACAGTATCTATGACTGCATGTATCCATGTCCTGAAACAATGGAAACATTTTATCAAGAATATTATTTCTGTTTACGCTCAGCAAGCAGCTTTTGAAGGAGCTGTTTTATTATTCTTGCTTGCAATTTCAGGCTGCTGGGTCAACAGCAGGGGAGCTGAGAAGAGAGAGATGAACGAGTGTGAAGATTGGCAGCTGGATTGCAGGGGGAGTGACAGACGCGGCTGTCATGGGGGATGCGTGGAAAGGGAGAGCTGCTGGTTCTAAGCGAGAAATCCTGGTTTCGAAACGCGTTCAGGCGGTCGGTGACTGAAGAAACGGCGGCTGCGACAGTACATAGTAAATAGTAAATAGAGAATCAACAGCACAGATCACTTCAGAAGCCTGGGTGCCTGGACAGCATGAGTGTGCTGCAGGCAGGAGCGCAGAATTGGAGGATTGTCCAGGAAGAGAAATGCAGTCACCATTCAAAAATTCAATTCTGAAGAGAAAGAAGAGCGACAGGTGAGTAGCCATTTCAAATCTAAATTGCTAATCAGATTTTAATGATTAAGTCAGAGTCTGCTGGGCTGTGTAGCGATACACAAACAAAAACAGACAGCCCATCAGGATCGGGAATTCAGATTCAGCATTCGAGAATTCGGGGCGAGAAAGCTTTGTCCAGCAGTATCGAGGATAGAATGGTCAGCAGCATTTGTCAGCTGTGTAGCGACACGCACACGAAAGACGCAAGACAGAGAACGAGGGAATCACTTGGGGTTTAAATAGGGAGATTGGCAGAGATTACTGACAGGACAGAACAGGGGAGGAGTCCTAGCTCCTGCCCCCTGAAACACGCACATGTCTACACGTGGCAGTGTGCCCCGCCTCTGTGCGTATCTTTGTGTTTCATGTTGTCTGTTATATGTGGATATAGTGGTGCATGAGATATAAATGGGTCTGTGTAGCACAAATGATTTAAAATACAGACGTGCTCAAATTTGTTGGTACCCCTCCACAAAAAACGAAGAATGCACAATTTTCTCTGAAATAACTTGAAACTGACAAAAGTAATTGGCATCCACCATTGTTTATTCCATATTTAATAGAAATCAGACTTTGCTTTTGATTTTTTATTCAACATAATATTGTAAATAATAAAACAAATGAAAATGGCATGGACAAAAATGATGGGACCGCTAACCTAATATTTTGTTGCACAACCTTTAGAGGCAATCACTGCAATCAAACGTTTTCTGTAGCTCTCAATGAGACTTCTGCCCCTGTTAACAGGTAGTTTGGCCCACTCTTCCTGAGCAAACTGCTCCAGCTGTCTCAGGTTTGATGGGTGCCTTCTCCAGACTGCAAGTTTCAGCTCTTTCCATAGATGTTTGATAGGATTCAGATCAGGACTCATAGAAGGCCACTTCAGAATAGTCCAATGTTTTGTTCTAACCCATTCTTGGGTGCTTTTAGCTGTGTGTTTTGGGTCATTATCCTGTTGGAGGACCCATGACCTGCGACTGAGACAGAGCTTTCTGACACTGGGCAGTACGTTTCGCTCTAGAATGCCTTGATAGTCTTGAGATTTCATTGTGCCCTGCACAGATTCAAGGCACCCTGTGCCAGGCGCAGCAAAGCAGCCCCAAGACATAACCGAGCCTCCTCCATGTTTCACTGTAGGTATGGTGTTCTTTTCTTTGAAAGCTTGTCATGTAACTTGTCATACAAGATGGTGGAATATTGACAGGTAAAAATACATTAGTCTTGAATTGCTGAATGTCCCGAATTCAAAAATACCACATACATGCACATTTGAATAGTTTTTTAGGCGTTTACTAATCAAAGGTAAATTATCAATTTACCTTTTTATTATCAATCTACTGGCAGTCTATATTTTCTTACTGCGCAAAACAGAAGTAACCGGTGCGTCGATCTCCAATAGGTCACAAATCACAAGCCCCTAGATCCACACGCTGAGAAAAAAACGCCAAAGTCAAATAAAAATCAACAGGTTGGATTTTATTTACCACAGGCTAAAGTGTAGTAGACAAACTATACAAAAAGTCAAACTCTGCCTGAAACGTTTGCACAGTGTAAATGGTCAATTAATTAATAGGCTAAGCGCTTTTTTTGGTTGCCTCGCAGCGCTGTCTCCGCCGTCTAATCAGCATATGATGCCATGCATAATATGAGGGTCGCTATGTTGGGCTACGTTAATACAAAAATGTGAACAAGGCAGTATTAATTAAATCTGCATACATAGAAATCACCAGTATCCAGTTGTGATCAGTAATTTAGTCTTTGCAGTGTGCGACACTGTCACAAAGACGGCCGGAGTGGGTGGCGTCAGACCAGAAGCAGGAAATAAACAGACAGAGAGGTGTGGTTTGGTGGAGCTGAGCGAATGCTTTCGCTCAGCATTTAATAAACAGAACAGAAAATAAAAGGTTGGAACACAAAACAGGACACGGCACTATACGCCAAAACAAAAAAAGACAAACAAAATGGACTAGACAGACAAAACACGGTGAGAAGATTTCACTACTATTATTTTAACAATTACTACCTCCGTCTCCAATCCCGTTCTCCGCTCACCGAACACCCAACCCCGAGTGAATGAAAATGTGTCTATATATACTGTTGTGCTGGGATTCAATTACTAATTAATTATTCACTTGAATCCCAGCACGTGAATTAATTCTGTGCAACACCGTGCTCACATATTACATTTAACCAGCACGTGAAGTGATTTGTGCCCTCCTCGTGCCTAAGTACAAATCTACATTTTTAAATACACGTGAAACACAGACCCGTTTATATCCTGTGTACCAATCTATACACCAACATTAACACACGCACGCAACATACAACTCATAATATACACACAGCGGCGGGGCACATTGCCACAGACACCCAGTCATAAAAAACTCAATTGTGACGTTAAACCAAAACTGAGCACAACTGCACAACTAATCGCAGAACCTGTGCATACTCAAATGAAATGAGTCGGGACGGCTTGAGTCTGGCTGTGTGCGGCGGGCTTAACACTCCCCCACTCCCCTTTATATATTGAATGGTTTGGTCCAGAATCAGCTTGTCTCACTGTCCTTTTGCAGCCATTTAAGAGCTAATAGGCCTTTTCCATTCAATTTTTAAGCTCGGAAAAACTATGGAAAACGGTTAAAGTCGACCATTAAGAAGTTTTTACTCGCATGACAAGCTCGTTCGCTAGAGGTGGTTTTATTTTTTACTCGCAGCGACATTTTATTCGACACGCATGGTAAACCGTAAAGAGCGTATTTCTGGTTCTAGCGCCCTTCTTCCCCATTCCACTGACGTCAAATGTTATAATGCGCATGCTCTGATGATAAAAACAAGTTGGCAGACGTGGAGCAAATAATAAACAATTATTTTTTACAATTACTGAACAAATATGATGTTGTCTCTGCACTTGATTTGTTTACGTTTTAAGTTCAAAGTTTCTACCCATTCATTTCAATAAAAAAAAAAATACCAAACAAAAAAAAAAAACCTTCTATAAAATGCTATTTTTTTAAAGAAAATATTCGCAAAAAAAAAACAAGCGAAGAACGTAAGATCAAGAAACGTTTTAGCACTAATATATAAAATAAATTTACCTATTTATTTTATGTTAGACTACTGATAAATAAAGTGGTAGGAACTTAATTTCCTAGTGTGCGAGTTGTCTGAATGTGGATTATGTTATTAAACTGTCCTTTTGAAATCATTAATTTGTTTTCTACCAACAAGTCTGCTCCCTGATTATTTTAGGGAATCCTTCTGAATCGTATTTATTATTTATTTTCTTAGCAGACGCCTTTATCCAGGGCAATTTACAATTGTTACAAGATATCACATTATTTTTACATCCAAATACATTCTTTTTTACACACAATTATCTATTTATACAGTTAGGTTTTTACTGGAGCAATCTAGGCAAAGCACCTTGCTCAAGGGTACAGCAGCAGTGTCCCCCACCTAGGATTGAACCAACGACTCTCCGGTCAAGAGTCCAGAGCCCTAACCACTACTCCACACGTTACGTTAATTCAAATCACTTGATGAATACTATCCATATATAAACTGTATCGGCGGTTTCCCCAAATATAAACCAATCAGATTATTTTATCGTGTCACTGCCAAAAATGCGCTGATTTGCCTGACAATCACACAAGCAAATCTTATTGAATGTGTCACCTTTTGCTAAAGATATTAATTTAAAATAAATTACTCCGACTGCAATTCGTAAATTAGTCGTATTATGTATCATTTGTATCATTTCGGATGTACGCAATAATAACACAAACTGCGAAATAATGTTGGAATTTGTTAATCTTTTTATTCTTTATTTAGTAATTATTTTCTCCCATTT